>NC_137014.1:2282317-2292317 GCF_032717465.1 Coenobita brevimanus | reverse complement strand
CATGTGTTTTTTGCCGTGTATGGTGATGTTAGAATGATTTAATAACAAACAAGAGGACAAGGTGTAATAAGCAAACTAAATCGCTTAGGAAGAGGCGTTAGGGAGCTTCTTTAACCCACGAAAATACAAACCCGTGCAATAAGCAAAATAAATCACTTAGGAAGAGGCATTAGGGAGCTTCTTTAACCCACGAAAAAACAAACCCGTGTAATTAGCAAAATGAATCGTTTAGGAAGAGGCGTTGGGGAGCTTCTTTAACCCACGAAAACACAATCCCGTCTCATCCTAATCTCAGTGTGATGAAGGAGACTGCTATAGTATGATTATTTAACTTGACAAAAACCCCTAACCCCTTCCAGTTCTGTTGACGGCTAAGGGAAATTGATCTGGAGTGCTGATTTGACTAGTAACCAAGGAGACGCACTGGAACATCACATCCACGGCACATCCAATTTCATGTAAACACGACTGATTTTTTGGAAGTTGTGAGGGTGATTCGGGTCCATGAAAATTAGCAATACAACGGAGATAACTAAGAACCTGATTTGGCTAGTAACCAAGGAGCCTCATTTCAAAATCCTATCAAATTTAAAGTAAACATGATTGGTTTTTCAAGTTTTGTGAGTGATTCAGGTCGACAAAAATGAATAAATAAATAAATAAATAAAGATAAATATAAAATAATATAGTGCAGAGGGCAGGTGTGATGAGGACAGGTGTGGTGAGGGTAGGTGTGATGACAGGTGTGGTGAGGGCAGGTGTGTGAGAGCAGGTGTGGTGAGGGCAGGTGTGATGAGGACAGATGTGGTGAGGGCAGGTGTGGTGAGGTGGTGAGGGTGTGATGCAGGCCGGGCACTAACTGAGGCACCATAAAAGTTGGGTTATGTGGCAATGATAGTGTCATTTGCACGGCGGTCACACGGCAGGGGATGACAGGGGGGTATAGGAAAGGGGGAGGGGATGACAGGGGAGGGAGGGGAGGATACAGGAACAGGGGGAGAGGATGACAGGGGAGGGAGGGGAGGATGCACGAAGAGGGGGAGATATGGGGAGGAGGGGTAACACGATAAGGAGGGGGGAAGAGAGACCGGAGCATGTGAAGAGAAGCAAGGTAAAGAGGGATGTAATATTAGGGAGTATGGAAGAGGAGATGGAGAGAGGCAAAAAGAGAGGGAATGGAGGGAAGGGAAGGGCTAGATGGGAAGAGAAGGGAAGCAAAGGGAAGGGATGGGAAGGGAAAGGAAAGGAAGGGAAGAAAATGGAAGGGAGGGAAAGGGGAGGGAAGAGTGTGATGATGAGCCAGACAGTGATAAAGGGGAGGTGAGAGTATGTGATGACACAGGGAGGGGTGAGAGGGGTGAAAGGAGAAGATAGGGGTGAAAGGAAGGAAGGAAGGGTGGGGGTGACAGAAGATGGAGCGAAGTGAGAGGGAGATGTGGTGAGAGCGGTGAGAGGGAGATGCAGTTACGGGAGAAGGGAAGGGAGGGAAAGCGTGAGAAGTGAGAGAGGGGAGGGAGGAAGAAGGGGTGACAAGGAAGCAAGGGGGTAGGGGAGGGGAAGGGAATGGAAGGTGACCAAAAACTGAGGCGCGAAAGGGCAATAGTAACGGGAGAGGAAGGGGGGAAGGGGGTGAAAGAGATGAGGGAGGGGAGGAGAGAGGGAGGGAGGGAGTGAAAAGAAAGGCAGGAGGACGAGGGAAGGGAAAGAAAAGAAGGTTACAGAAGAGGCCCTCAAAGAAATACAAGAGAAAACGAAGAAGACGGAACAGACAGAAGGAAGGGGGAGAGGAGAGCAGGCAAGAAAGAACGGGGAGAGCTGGGGAGAGGGTGACTGGGAGAACGATGGGGTGTGGGGTGAAGCGGGGACGATGATCACCCTACACACATTTCAGTACGATTTTCTTTCAGACGATTTCATTCAGTTTAACGGACGCTTCTCACTACGTTTCCTTTCAAACTTCATAAACCCGCTTCGTACTGACAAACCACGAATTCTAAAAACCCTCCATCGAGCTTGAGACGGCTTCTAACCAGGGGTGTTTCGACAGCTGAGTAAAATCGTCTGATGGCAAAGAGAATACATTTAAAAAGGGCATATACAAAATTCGAAAGACTGACAATCGAGTGAAAATGTGACTGTCTCAGATTTTGGTTATGAAACTGTGGATGTGGATGTGTAAAGGTGGATGCATGTGTAGGTGTGTGTGTGTGTGTGTGGGTATGTAAGTGTTGTGGGTGTGGGTGTGGATGGCTAGCTGTGTGTGTGGGGGAAGGGGTGGGGTAGTGAGGGGCGGGATGGTGTGGGTGGAACGCATGTGGATGGGTAGAAAGGGGTGTGGGGTGTGGGGTGAGGGAAGCGAGAAGGGTGTGGTAAGAGTAGAATGCGTGTGTAGGGTCAGAAGTGGGTGTAGGGCAGGGTGGGTTGGGTGGGGAAGTATGGAGATGGGTGTGGGATAGTGTGGGAGGGGATGTGAGTGTGGGTAGGATGAAGTGTCTGTGGTTGTGGAGGGGTGTGTCAGGGGATGAAATGAGTGTGGATGATTTGATATGAGTGTGGGAGGGTGTGGGTAAGGTGTGTGGAAGAGTCAACAAGTGTGACAGAAAAGATATGGGTGTGGGGTAGGGTGGAATGGTGCGGTGGGTGGGTGTATGGGTGGTGTGGTGTGGTGTGGTGTGGTGTGGGGCAGTGTGGTGTGGGTGTGGTGTGTGGGGGGAGAACCATTGACTGCGGGTCACGACACAGCCCCACCGGACCCTCATAAACACTTTACGACCTCTCCACCCACCACACCCACCACACCACACCACACCACACTCCATCCACCCACCACACAACACCACACTCCACAACACACTCCATCCACCCAACACACCCACCACACCACACCATACCCCACGTTACATTTCACCCACTGCATCCCACACACCACACCACACCACACGTTACATTTCACCCACTGCACCCCACACCACACCACACCACACCACACGCTCACACCACACTATGCCACACTCCCGCGAACACACCCACCACAACCCACGCTACATCCCACCACACCATCCCACATCACACCACACACTCCATCACACCTCACGTTAAACACCACAGCACACCACACTCTAGTTACCCACATTCCACAACACACCGCACCATACCACACTCCACTTAACCACATTTCACCGCACACAGCACCACAATACCCGTACACACCACAACACACCACACTACTACACCACACCACACCCGGTGGCAAAGGGAAAGCAGGTAGAGAGAGAGAGAGAGAGAGAGAGAGAGAGAGAGAGAGAGAGAGAGAGAGAGAGAGAGAGAGAGGGGTGGGGTGCTGGGCCACAACCCGGATTTACAAACACAGCCAGTCAACCCTCCAAGATTTCATTTTACAGGAAGGACAAGGAAAGCAGGATTTCTTTTACAGGATTTTTACAGGATTTTTTTAGGGGATTTCTTACAGGATTTTTTTTACAGGAAAGACAAGGAAAGCAGGATTATTTTTTACAGGAAGGACAAGGAAAACGGGATTTCTTATAGGATCTTTTACAGGATTATTTTTCACAGGAAGGACAAGGAAGGCAGGATTTTTTTTGCAGGAAAGACGAGGAAAAAATTGTCCTCGTCGTTCATCCTATTAAAAAAATCTTGATATATTATTTTTTTACAGGATACTCTGGGTAGCCTAGATATTCCTTTCCCTGAGGTCCAGCACGCCTTCACATATCACCACTCTGACGCCAATACCCACAGTCCATATCAGTGAGAGAGAGAGAGAGAGAGAGAGTGTGTGTGTGTGTGTGTGTGTGTGTGTGTGTGTGTGTGTGTGTGTGTGTGTGTGTGTGTGTGTCCAGTCACTCTGCATTGCTATTTCTCTCCATGCTCTCTCTCTCTCTCTCTCTCTCTCTCTCTCTCCGCACGACTGCCTTGCTTTCTCACTGGTCCCTTCTAATCACTACCCCCTGTACTCTCTCTCTCTCTCTCTCTCTCCTCCTCCTAATCACCACCTCCTGTACCTTCTCTCTCTCTCTCTCTCTCTCTCTCATGCAAGGAGGGAGTGACCGTAACGGCGTAACCACTGCAATTATTAAACAGAGGCCGTTTTACAGACCTCTCTCTCTCTCTCTCTCTCTCAACACACCAGCCTCACCACACCACTATGCTAACTACAATACTGTCTGTCTGTCTGTCCTCTCTCTCTCTCTCTCTCTCTCAGGGGAAGAGGGTAGAGAGAGAGAAAAGAAAAAGGAATGAATGGAGAGAGAGAGAGAGAGAGAGAGAGAGAGAGAAAATCAGACCTTCTCAGTGTCTTGAAACAGAAAATAAACAAGACAAACAAACAATAATCAATACATATCAGTTTGGTCTTTCAGTCTTTGTGTTTATATGCCTCGCTTTCCCTTCGGTAATGTGAACGGCTGAGTGCAATTCCACACACACACACACACACACACACACACACACACACACACACACACACACACACACACACACGTTGGCAAAATTCGTTTCCTCTCTTACCTCTTCACCATCAATAAATGTGGATTATATTTCCCCTCCCCCCCTCCCTCCCCTCTTCACTTTCCTCCCTCCCCTCCCCCTCTCCTTTCTTCCTTCCACTTCCCTCCCCCAATCCATCTCTATCCTCCCTCCCTTCTAGCCATCCATCCTATTCTCTTCTTTCTCTACTCGCTGTCTCCTCGTCTCCTCTCCTTCCCCCTCCCACTCTCTCCCTCCCTCCCTCCCTTTCCTTCCCTCTTCCAACTCATTCTAGTTATCAACCATCACCCTAACTCCTTCCATTCTGTCTCCTCCCTCCATTCTCTCTCTTCTCTCCATTCTCTCTCTTCCCTCCATCCGCTCTCTTCCCTCCATCCTCTCTCTTCCCTCCATTCTCTCTCTCCCCTCCCTTCCCTCCATTATCTCCCTTCTCTCCCTTCACTCCAGTCCCTCCCCTGTACCATCCTTACATCCTCCCTTCCTTCCCCTCCCCTCTCTCCTTCCCATTCTCCCTTCCTTCTCCTCCCCTCTCCATTCTCCCCTCCTTCCTCTCCCCTCCCTCTCCACCCCCAACCCCCCACAGGAAACAGGAAGCTCAGAAAAAGAAAAGAAAAAGAAAGAAAAAAAAGACAATGTTAGCCAGTAATACATCCATCAACCCCCCTCACCCCCTTTCAACCCCTCTTCAAACCCCCCTTTCAACCCCTCTTCAAACCCCCTTTCAAACCCCCCCTTTCAACCCCTCTTCAAACCCCCCTTTTAACCCCTCTTCAAACCCCCCTTTCAACCCCTCCTCAAACCCCCCTTTCAACCCCTCTTCAAACCCCCCTTTCAACCCCTCCTCAAACCCCCCTTTCAACCCCTCTTCAAACCCCCTTTCAACCCCTCTTCAAACCCCCTTTCAACCCCTCTTCAAACCCCCCTTTCAACCCCTCTTCAAACCCCCCTTTCAACCCCTCCTCAAACCCCCCTTTCAACCCCTCTTCAAACCCCCCTTTCAACCCCTCCTCAAACCCCCCTTTCAACCCCTCTTCAAACCCCCTTTCAACCCCTCTTCAATCCCCCCTTTCAACCCCTCTTCAAACCCCCTTTCAACCCCTCCTCAAACCCCCCTTTCAACCCCTCTTCAAACCCCCTTTCAACCCCTCTTCAAACCCCCTTTTCAACCCCTCCTCACCCCCTTTCAACCCCTCCTCACCCTCCTTTCAACCCCTCCTCAAACCCCCCTTTCAACCCCTCCTCAAACCCCCCTTTCAACCCCTCCTCAAACCCCCTTTTCAACCCCTCTTCACCCCAACCCCCGCCAATCAAACCCCTCAAATGCGTCCCTCTACCCATCCCACGCAACCCCTTCAGTTCGAGGACGCTCTCTCTCCCTCTCTATCTCTCTCTCTCAGTAATTTTTCGCAAAGTTCTGAACACAAGTCGTATGACCTTTTGAGATACAACTTGTCTTTTGTAACCCTCTCTCTCTCTCTCTCTCTCTCTCACACACAGTAATGAGAGACAGGTGAGGGGGGGAGCTCTCACCTGGACTGACACCCCTTCACTACAAAGACGCACATTTTTTTTTTTCCTTGCGATATTCTTCATCTTGAGGTAAACGTCTTGGAGGAGGAGGAGGAGGAAGGCAATTACGCTGAAAAATGTGTGGAAAGGATGATGGTGATGATGAAAATGATGATAATGATGATGATACTGATGATGATAATGATGATGATGATAAATGATGATGACGATGGTGATGATGATGATGATGATGATGTAATTCAGATACTGCTACTACTCACTCCATCATCATCACTACCAACATTCACTATCCCAACTACTCCACATATTCCATTTTCACTTCATATTCATTTCTCTTTCTTCTCTAATCAACCAAACTTAAACAAAACGATAAATAACAATCTTCCATACATTTATTCTTAAGTTTATTTCATCTCTTCCTCCCTCACACCTTTTCCTAGGCGATTTATTTTGTTTATGACCCTTACTGTCCTTCTGTGTTACATAAATGCTTCCAATATCACCATACTCTGCATAAAATTACGTACAAACGGATATTAATCACTCATACCAATAAATGCAAAATAAATCGCTAAGGAAAAGGTGTTAGGGAATAGAAATCTTGGGAGTAAATTTAAAAATAATCACAGTTTCTTTCTCGAGACACCTATACTCCTTTCACCTTAACTTGGCCCAGTTTATTTCCCGTAGCTTAGAGGCGGTAAAAGACTATCCTATGGCTTTATGGTATCCTCTCCATACCACTTCTTCGTGACTAGAACCTCTCTGTATCCTTTCCACAGCACTTCTTCGTGACTAGAACCTCTCTATATCCTTTCCACAGCACTTCTTCGTGACTAGAACCTCTATATATCCTTTCCACAGCACTTCTTCGTGACTAAAACCTCTATATATCCTTTCCATAGCACTTCTTCGTGACTTAAACCCTCTATATATCCTTTCCATAGCACTTCTTCGTGACTAGAACCTCTATATATCCTTTACATAGCACTTCTTCGTGACTAGAACCTCTCTATATCCTTTCCATAGCACTTCTTCGTGACTTAAACTCTCTATATCCTTTCCATAGCACTTCTTCGTGACTAATACGGCAGGGTTAATCTATTGTTAGGCATTCAAGATGGAGAGACGGCAATTTTAGGCCAAGTTAGAGTAAATAGGGTATAGAGATAAAGAAAATTCTCTCTCTCTCTCTCTCTCTCTCTCTCTCTCTCTTTCCCTCTCTCTCTCTCTCTCTCTCTCTCTCTCTCTCTCTTGTAACTGAACTGTGTGGAAAATACAATAGACCCGCAGTAAGGTAAAATTATGAGAGAGAGAGAGAGAGAGAGAGAGAGAGAGATACAACAGACCAGTAGTTAAGTAAAACTGAGAGAGAGAGAGAGAGAGAGAGAGAGAGAGAGTCTATCTATCTATCTATTGCCAGACGCCTCAATCCCGTTTGGGGTGGCCACAAATAAATCGCCTCCACGTCGTCCTGTCCCCCGCCATTTCACTGCCCTGCTCCCAACTCACATCCCCCTCTCTCATATACCTCTCCACCCCATCCTTCCATCTCATCCTCGGCCTCCTCCTCCCTCTTCCCTCCTCCACCTCACTCACATACACTCTCTTCGTCAGTCTCTCACCCTCCATCCTCTCCCCATGACCAAACCACCTCAGTGTGTTCCTCATAACGCTTCCTATCACATCCACATCAACACCACAACGCTCCTTTATATCCTCATTCGTCAGCCTGTCTCTCCATGTGACTCCACAGGCTCCTCTTAAATAACTCATTTCCACTGCTCTCACTCTTGACTTGTGTCCTTCCAACAACGTCCAAGCTTCACTTCCATACGTTAGAGTTGGTATCACAATACTGTCATGTAGTAACTTTTTCACTTCCATGCTCACTTCCCTGTTTCTTATCACTGCTTTCAAAGATCCAGCAACCTTTCTTCCCTGCTGTACCCTTTCAAGCACTTCACCCTCCAAACCTCCATCCTTACTCATCACACTACCCAAGTACTTAAACGTACTCACATTTTCCAATTCCTCACCATCCAACCTCGCTGTACATTCACTGACTTCACCTCTCTCAAAGACCATCACTTTACTCTTCCCTACATTCACCTTTAGATTCCGTTTCTTACACACTCTCCCAAACTCATCCACCAAGCCTTGCAGCTCCCCTTCGTCTTCACTCAACAACACAGTATCATCTGCAAACAACAGTACAGGGAGTTTCCAAACACTATCCTCTCTCACCAGGGCCACTCCAACATCCACTACCCGTCACCTGGGGTATTGTAACGCCACACGACTAATTATACACCTGCCCATCAATTATACACCTGATGATCCCTACCTGGCCATCAATTATACTATCTATCTATTGCCAGACGCCTTAAGGGGTGGCCACAAACAAATCGCCTCCATGTCGCCCTGTCCCCCGCCATTTCATTGCCCTGCTCCCAGCTCACCCCCCCCCCCTCTCTCATATACCTCTCCACTCCATCCCTCCATCTCATCCTTGGCCTCCACCTCACTCACATACACTCTCCTCGTCAGTCTCTCGCTCTACACCTGAAGAGATAAAACCCGTAATATTTCGGACACTAATACCACTTCCGAGCAATAAATTATGAGAGAGCGAGCGATAATTTTTGAGACTCAGGGATGAAACCAATATATTTTTCAGAATATTACATACGTGTTCCATAATTCTTCGACGCGATCGTAACGAGGAAGGTGGTGATAAGTTGGTAAATCCTACTCCACTGCAGTACATAGATAGATAGATAGATAGACAGATAGATAGACAATTGATATACAGATTGATAGATAAATAGACTGATTGATCGATAGATGGGTGGATGCATGGACAGGTGTGTGTGTGTGTGTGTGTGTGTGTGTGTGTGTGTGTGTGTGTGTGTGTGTGTGTGTGTGTGTGTGTGTGTGTGTGAGAGAGAGAGAGAGAGAGAGAGAGAGAGAGAGAAATCCTCCCTCAACCCTACCACTCCCGTCACCCATCTTCCTCCTTGACTGTGTGTGTGTGTGTGTGTGTGTGTGTGTGTGTGTGAGAGAGAGAGAGAGAGAGAGAGAGAGAAATCCTCCCTCAACCCTACCACTCCCGTCACCCATCTTCCTCCTTGACTGTGTGTGTGTGTGTGTGTGTGTGTGTGTGTGTGTGTGTGTGTGTGTGTGTGTGTGTGTGTGTGTGTGTGTGTGTGTGTGTGTGTGTGTGTGTGTGACGTTTCTGGTGACGTATTCAGCGCCACGGCCCTTCGCTCAATCGCAAAACGCCAATTTCGCCACCTCGTAAAACCGGCCTGTGTGAGATAAAGATAAGACGTAGGTGTTTTCTCAAGACGTAGTTCATT
Organism: Coenobita brevimanus; assembly: GCF_032717465.1. NCBI lineage: Eukaryota > Metazoa > Arthropoda > Malacostraca > Decapoda > Coenobitidae > Coenobita > Coenobita brevimanus. The sequence goes on along the minus strand of NC_137014.1, from coordinate 2,282,919 downwards.
TTCTTTACTTTCTTTACTTTCTTCTTTTTTCTGTCTTCTTTTATGAGAATTATTTAAAGAAGATTATTATAGTGTGCTGTGTGTAAAACTCTCTCTCTCTCTCCCTCTCTCTCTCTCCTTCCCTCTGTCTGTCTGCCTGTCTGTCTCTGTCTGTCTGTCTCTCTCTCTCTCTCTCTCCCTGTCTGTCTGTCTCCCCCTTCCTATATCTGTCTGTCTGTTTGTCTGTCTGTCTGTCTGTCTCTCCCTCCCTGTCTGTTTGTCTCCCCCTTCCTATATCTGTCTGTCTGTCTGTCTGTCTCTCTCTCTCTCTCTCTCTCTCTCTCTCTCTCCTATGAACTGTATATCTCTATCTACCTACGTCCTAAATCTATCTATCTATCTATATACCTGTCAACTCCATCTATCTATCTATCTATCCATCTATCTTGATCCCTCCTTCACTCTAACACCCTGCAAGACCCGTACCCTAACACCTCTTCCTTAGCGATTTATTTTTGGATATGACTGGTTAATAACACTATGCACGTTGGCTATGCAGAGTATGGCGATGTTTGAAGGATTTATGTAACACAGAATAGGGCAGTGAGGTGTACTAAGCATAA
>NC_137014.1:2267317-2269817 GCF_032717465.1 Coenobita brevimanus | reverse complement strand
AGGAAAAATGAGAGAGAGAGAGAGAGAGAGAGAGAGAGAGAGAGAGAGAGGAATGCAGACAGGATATAAAGCGTGTATGTGAAAGCTGAGATTATAATTAATGGAAAATTGACTTACTGGGTGAAGAGAGAGGAGAGGAGAGGAGAGGAGAAGAGAGGAGAGGTGAGGAGAGAAAAGAGAAGATAAAGGCAAGAGAGGAGAGGAGAGGAGAGGAGAGGAGAGAAGAGAAGAGAACAGAGGAGGAGAGGAAAGGACAGGAGAAAGGAGAAGATAGAAGCAAGAGAGGAGAGGAGAGGAGAGAAGAGGAGAAGAGAGGACAAGTGAAGAGGAGAGAAGGGAGGAGAAGAGAAGAGAAGACTGAAACAAGAGAGTTAGCTAGAGAGAGGAGAGGAGAGGAGAGGAGAGGAGAGACGATAGAAGCAAGAGAGTAAGCTAGAGAGGAGAGGAGAGCAGAGCAGAATGAAGAGAATACGAATCCATACAGTGTCTAGGCTAGTGTATATGCATCTTGTCATTCATGGGGAGAAGGTCATACAACTTGGAAGAGGAGAAGAGAAGAGGAGAGAAGAGAGGAAGGGAGAGAGGAGGGGTTGATGATATATGGAGGGGAGGGGAGGGAAGGGAAGGGGAGGGAGGGAGGGAGGGAGAGAGAGAGAGAGAGAGAGAGAGAGAGAGAGAGAGAGAGAGAGAGAGAGAGAGGGGGGGGGAGAAGAGTAGGGCGAAGACATTGTCGGCTGACTCAAATATGGGAAGAGAGAAGGAAGATGAAGAAAGAGAGGAGAGGAGAGGAGAGAGGAGCGAGAAAAGGGATGAGGAGAGGAGAGGAGAGAGGAGTAGGAAGAGGGAGGAGAAGAAGGAAGCTGAGAAGAAGAGAGAGGATGAGAGCAGATGTGAGAGAAGCTGGAAGAGAGGAGAGGAGACGGAAGCTGAGGAGAGAGAGAGAGGGGAGGGAGAGATGGGAAAGAAGAGGAGGAGAGGAGAGCTGAGAGGAGCAAGAGAAGTTGGCATAATGTGGGAAGGAAGAAAGTGCAGAGGAGAGGATGAGAGAAGTGGGAAAGGATGAAGAGTAGAGAAGAGGGGAGAAGAAACGAGAAGAGAAGAAGAGAGAAGAGAGGAGAGGAGAGGGGAGGAGAGGAGGGGGGGAGAGGAGAAAATGAGGTTATGTATATACTTAATCAACTTTTCGCTTCTCCATCCTGTTGACAGAAGCATACGTGGAGGAGAATGTAAGGAGGAAGAGAAGAGATGAGAAGAGAGGAAGAGGAGGAGGAAGAGACGAGATGAGAAGAGAGGAAGAGGAGGAGGAGACGATGAGAAGAGGAAGAGGAAGACATGACGAGAAGAGAGGAAGAGGAAGACGAGAAGAGAAGAGAGGAAGAGGAGAAGACATGGAGAAGAAAGGAAGAGGAAGAGAAGGCGAGAAGAGAAGAAAGGAAGAGGAAGAGAAGGCGAGAAGAGGAGAAAGGAAGAGGAAGAGAAGGCGAGAAGAGAAGAAAGGAAGAGAAGACGAGAAGAGAGGAAGAGGAGGAAGAGACGAAAAGAGGAGGAAGAAAGGAAAAGGAAGAGAAGACGAGACGCAGAGGAAAATAATAAAATACGAGAGGAGGAGGAGGAGTGAAGAACAGAATGAGGAGGAGGAGAGGAGGAGGAGGATGAAAAGAAGAGAGAAGACAGGAAGAGGAGGAGAGAGGAGGAGGATGGAGAGAAGAAAGGAGGAGGAGGAGAGAGAAGGAAGATGAAGAGATGGGGGATGAGAGGAGGAGGCTGAGGATGAAGAAAGAAGGATAGAAGATGAAGAGAAGAGAGAGGAGAGAAGACTAAGGATGAGAAGAGAGGAGAAAGATGAAGAGAGGAGAGGAGGAAGAGAAGAGAGGAGAAGGAGGAGGAGGAGAGGAGAGAGTAGGAAGGCAAGGTAGGCAGAATGCGGGCTGGCTCACGTACGGGATGATGGAAGACACAAGGGGGCTGGGGGCTAATTAAACTTACACCCAGTACACTCAGACCACGGAGTAAACACACCTACACTCCCTCCCTCACCCCCCTACACCCCCCTCCCTCTCCCTCACCCCCCTACACCCCCTCCCTCACCCCCCCTACACCCCCTCCCTCACCCCCCTACACCCCCCTCCCTCACCCCCCCTACACCCCCTTCCCTCTCTCTCACCCCCTTTACACCCCCCCTCCCTCTCTCTTTCCTCCCGTTTCTCCCTTCCATCCAGTCTTCTTTCCTCTCCTCCATCATCCCCACCTTTCCATCACCTTTTTCTTCTCATCACCTTTCTTTCACTCCTCCCCCTTTCCCTTCCATCCCTTTCTTTCCTCCCTCTCCTCACCCCTCCTTCCCTCCACCTTCCTTTCCTCTCCCCACCAACCTTCCTCTTTCCTTCCTCTTCCCTTCATCCCACCTCCTATCAACCTTTCATTTCTCCCCTCCCCTCCCTACCCCTCACCTCTCCTCTTCACCTTTCTTTCCACATTCCCCTCCCTCCCCCTCACCTCT
>NC_137014.1:2259817-2264817 GCF_032717465.1 Coenobita brevimanus | reverse complement strand
GTGTGTGTGTGTGTGTGTGAGAGAGAGAGAGAAAGTGGTGTGTGTGTGTGTGTGTGTGTGTGTGTGTGTGTGTGTGTGTGTGTGTGTGTGTGTGTGTGAGAGAGAGAGAGAGAAAGTGGTGTGTGTGTGTGTGTGTGTGTGAGAGAGAGAGAGAGAGAAAGTGGTGTGTGTGTGTGTGTGTGTGTGTGTGTGTGTGTACAAGACGGTGCGGGGAGAGAAGGACACCAGCAAAATCTCTCTAAAAAAAATGAAATGAGGTAAAAACTAAGCAAATTGAACTAAGATTAAAGAGAGAGAGAGAGAGAGAGAGAGAGAGAGAGAGAAAAGAAAGCAAGGAAGAGGTGCAAAAATACAACCAAACTGACCACTCCACAACCAAGCCTCTTTGTGGGTGGGTGGGTGGGTGGGTGGATGGGTGAATAGATAGATAGAAGGATAGATAGATAAAAAATAGACATGATATATACACTACCGGGAGCATCAAAAATATGTGTGTGGAGTGATGGAGGATAGGATACTGGGTGTGGGATGGAGGTACAGTGTGAGTCAAGAGTTACGTATATGGGAGAGGAAATGGGGCTTGTCTCACTCTCTGACCAGAAATGAGGTTGTAATTATCATCATCATCATCATCATATTATCATCATCATCATCATCATTAACATCATCATCATTATTCTCATCACTACTATCATTTTCGTTATTATTATTATTATTGTTATTATTATTATTATTATTATTATTATTATTACTATTATAAAGAACTCCACAATCCATGCAGTTCTTATTGATACTGTAGATATTATTATTATTATTATTACCGGTATTATTATTATTATTATTATTATTTACAGGAGTGATGTATCTTGGCTGCAGGCTTCGTTTACCACAAAGCACTAGCGCGCTGTTATTTTTTTATTTATGTTTCCTCTCCTGTCCAGCCAAAACTACAAACTCCCTGGCTTTATAAATGTTGCAGTATATAGAGGTCAACATGTACTACTGCACCTGGGTATTGATATTGAGATCCAGCAAATACTTTCTGAGATATTGAGGGAAATTAACATGGCCGCCCCACGCCTGAGTGCTAAATCGGAGAGTCCTTAGCCGATTTTGACCAAACTCGGTGGACGTGTTGTGGGTCAGGAGTGAACATAAACTGCAGTGTACGAATGACCTTGACCTTGATCTGAAGGTCAAAGGTCAAAATCCGTAAAAAAATTTGAGACCTACCAAAAGTCCCTTAATTTTAGGTCTACTATCATAACAAAAGTATTTCCATCTAGAACGTGGAAATGTAATTATTATTTATTATTATTATTATTATCATTATTATTATTATTATTACTATTATTATTATTATTATTATTATTAATATCATTCATTATTATCATTATTATTATTATTCACTATTATTATTATTATTATTATCATTCATTATTATCATTATTATTATTATTCACTATTATTATTATTATTATTATTATTTAATCCTGTTCCTACTACCTCCACAAAAATATCTTAACTGGGGAAAGAAAAATACCGAAGGAAATTCTTACAACGCCTTCATTTCGACAAACTTCTCCAAGAAAGCTACATCATCTGAGTGAAGGGTTACTCTCGCTACAACTACGTGATCCGATTCGGCTAAAGAGAAAGACTCGTATTTTCGTTGGGTAAGAAGCCTCCCTAACACCTCTTCCTTAGCGATTTATTTCCCACACTACCCATTAGTCTTTTTTTTTTCCTCCCTAACACCTCTTCCATAGCGATTTATTTTCAAAACTATCCATTAATCCTTTTCTCTCTCTTTCTTTGCCTTCCTAGCACATCTTCCTAAGCGATTCATTTTGCGAACTACCCATTAATGTCTTTTTTTTTTTTTGTTTCTTATATCTTTCTAATATGGAATACGATGCTAGTCACGAAGAAGTGGCGAAAGGATGGAAAGCGGTCGCAGATTAACCCTACAATACGACGCTAGTCACGAAGAAGTGGTAACCCTAGAATATGATGCTAGTCACGAAGAAGTGGTGAAAGGATGGAAACCCGTCATCTATTAACCCTAGAATACGACGCTAGTCACGAAGAAGTGGCAGAGAAAGACAGCAAAGACACGAAAAATTACCCCGGATATTCTCACATGCTTTCGTTCACTTTCATTATGTAACTATCTATCTATCAATCTATCGCCAGACGCCTTAATCCCTTATACGGGGTGGCTACAAACAAATCGCCTCCAAGTCACCCTGTCCCCCGCCATTTCACTGCCCTGCTCCCAGCTCACACCCCCCCCCTCTCTCATATACCTCTCCACTCCATCTCTCCATCTCATCCTTGGCCTCCCCCTCCCTCTCTCCCCCTCCACCTCACTCACATACACTCTCCTCGTCAGTCTCTCACTCTCCATCCTCTCCACATGGCCAAACCACCTCAGTGTGTTATGTAACGAGGGACGAAACATTTGAATTCATCTTTATTCCTTTATTTTTATTTTATTTTATTTATTTATTTATGTTTTTGGTGTATAAGAATCCAAGCAATTTAATTTTGAGACAAGAATATATATAAATTACCTGACTCTACGTAAGCAGACTCTATGTAACCCGTAGTGTGACATGGCGTAACTGGTCAGAGGGTGAGAGCTGTGGGTGGGGTGAATAGGAGGGGGTGGGGGGGTGAGAGGGGTGAGTGGGGTGTGGGTTGGAGGGAGAGCGATGTGGGTGGGGTGAGTGGGTGGAGTGAGAAAGGGGGTGAGTGGGTGGGCGGGATGTGGGTGGGGGTAGGTGGAGTGAGAGGGTGGCTGAGTGGGGTGAGTCAGTAAGGTGGGTGGAGTGAGTGGGTGGGTGGGGGTGGGTGGGTGGGGGTGGGTGGGTGAGTGGGCGGGAGTGGCGTAGGAGTTACGGGGCGGCTTACCTGGCAAATCGCTCCTTGTCCTGCATACTGTCCTCCGCTGACTCCATACGTCCATATTTCGATCCCGACCCTTCCTCTTCATCAGACCTGCAAGATAAATATAAAAAAAATAATAATAATAAAATAGTAGTAGTAGTGGTAGTAGTAGTAGTAATAATAATAATAATAATAACAAAACAATAATAATGATGATGATGCTAATAATAATAATAATAATAATAATAATAATAATAACAATAATAATAATATAATAATAATAACAATAATAATAACAATAATAATAATAATAACAATACAATCCATCATCACGTAACCAATACACCCCAACCATTCCTCAGATACAAACCCTCATAAATCACACCATCTTGAACCACCTGAACCCACTAACCCACCAGGTGTACAGTCGCCACCAAAAGTCCTCTCACCCCCTCCAGTCCTTCCCTCCACGGACTTTTGAAATCAGGGTAGCGATCCCGTAGAATTTATTTTGGCCAGATCAGTACAGGAAATCACTTTATACTCCTTTTATCGTAACTTGGCCTATAATTACCCCCCCCCACCTTGAAGGCAGAGTTCTAACCATGATTTAGCACCCAGACAGGATGCTAGTCACGAAGAAGTGCCGTGGGAGGCATTGTAGAGCCGGAGCAATGTCTTTTTCCGCCACTGAGCTACGTGAAATAAGCTGCAAGAGGACGAAAATCTGGGCCAAGTTGGAGTGAAAAGAGTATAGCTGAAATAAATGAATAAACCAATAAATAAACAAATAAATTAATTAACAGATACAAAAATAGATTACATATAAACCCAAATTTCAGAGTAATATAATTTTTAGCATTAAAAAAAAAAAACGGAGTGCTTCTCAGAAAAATTAATTAAAAGATAAAGGTTAAGTGGACTCCGTGACCTGGTGAAAAGGTGCTCTCTCTCTCTCTCTCTCTCTCTCTCTCACACACACACACACTCATTCACTCACTCACATTAACGCTCTCTCTCTCACACACACACACACACACACATACCTATCAATATTGGCAGCTTAACACTTTCCAACACACACTTCCCACATCCCACCCCCACACCCAGTAAACTCCCATCCACACCCCTCCCACACACACATACCTATCAATATTGGCAGCTTAACACTTTCCAACACACACTTCCCACATCCCACCCCCACACCCAGTAAACTCCCATCCACACCCCTCCCACACACCCTCAACCAGCACTCCCATCCCACACACCCTCAACCAGCACACCCACAGTTCCACACACCCTTCCACACACCCTCACCCTACACACCCTCTGCCCATCACCTTACCCCATCATTGACGGTGCTTCTAAGTGCGACCTGTGCCGGAACTGCGGGGCTTTTGTGTCTAGGCCAATCAGGAGTGGAAAATGATCCGCTGGTGTCTCTCCTCTACGTAATGGCCAGGAAATCCCAGGGGCGCACGGGGGAAGGGGCGGAGGAGACGGGGGGAAACAGGAGACAGGCAGAGGAGATGGGGGAAGAGAAGAGAGGCAGAGGAGATGGGAGGAAAGAGGAGACAGGCAGAGGAGACGGGCGGAAACAGGAGACAGGCAGTGGAGATGAGGGGAAAGAGGAGACAGGCAGAGGAGATGGGAGGAAAGAGGAGACAGGCAGAGGAGATGGAGGGAAAGAGGAGACAGGCAGAGGAGACGGAGGGAAAGAGGAGACAGGCAGAGGAGATGGGGTGAAAAGAGGTGATACACACTCAAGGAATATTTCACCCCTCTCTCTTCCCCTCACATTTAAATCTCAACCATATCTTGACGGAATGGTGCTTACTTTCCCTCCTCTACTGCTGCTATGATACTGAATAAATCCCTTGGAATGTGGGGTTACGGGATGGATGGAAGGTGGAAAGAATGACTGGCGAGAAGGGAAAGTTTATAAGGGTGAGCGAGTGAGTGGCTGAGGGAAGGTGATGGAAGAAGGGAGGGAGGGAGGGAAGGAAGGAAGGAAGGAAGGAAGGAAGGAAGGAAGGAAAGAAGGAAGGAGGGAAGGAAGGAAAGAAAGAAGGGATGGTTGGAAGGCAAGAAGTAAGGAAGGAAAGAGG
>NC_137014.1:2234817-2254817 GCF_032717465.1 Coenobita brevimanus | reverse complement strand
AGGAAAGGAGGCGGAAGGAGAAAAGAGAAGATGGAGGGAGGGAGAGAAGATGGAGGAAAGGAGGGAGAGAAGATGGAGGAAAGGAGGTAGAAGGAGGGAAAACAGGAGTAGACAGGAGAAAAAAAGAAGAAAAACAGCAGAAGACATAAAAAATACAAAGTTGTTTATTAAAGAGAATGAAGGAAATGATACGTAATTCTGTAACTTCAAGAGGCAAGAAGAAGAGGGAGGAAAAGAGGAAGAAGAGGAAAAAGAGGAAGGAGGGAAATAAAGAGAGGGGAAGTGAGGGGAAAAGAGTGGAGAGAAAGAGAGGGAAAAGGCAGGTAGGGGGAGAGATAAGGGAAAGCTAAAAGAAGAAGAGGAAATGAAAGTGGAGAGAGAGAGAGAGAGAGAGAGAGAGAGAGAGAGAGAGAGGAAGGGGGTCAGCCGCAATAAAAGGTCATGAAAGGTCAAAGGATATGTACCCTGTGTGTGGGTGTGTGTGTGTGTGTGTGAATGAGAGAGAGAGAGGTCATCGGATTGAAGGGGTTAAAACCATCCTTACACACACACACACACACACACACACACACACACACACACACACACACACACACACCTGATATAAAAGGTGTGTGTGTGTGTGTGTGTGTGTGTGTGTGTGTGTGTGTGTAAGGATGGCTTTAACCCCTTCAATCTGATGACCTCTCTCTCTCTCTCATTCACACACACACACACACACACACACACACACACACACACACACACACACACACACCTGCGACGAAGTGTAGTGCCTTGTGGTGAAGTGGGGTGCTTTGTGGTGTGGCAGGGTGTGGTGGTGTGGTACTATGAAGTGTGGTGGTGCAGTGTGGTGGTGGTGGGTGAGGCGGGGAAAGGTCAGGCATGAGGTGTGGCCCACGATACTCCCCCCCCCCCTTCACATACGCCCTTACCCATACACCTAGCCTCCTCCACTCCATCAACCCACCACTAACACCTGCTCCTTAGCGATTTATTTTTGGATAGAGTCGGTTTGTATAATTTCGTACGTTATTTATGGATGTGGTGATTATTACAGTGATTTAAATAACACAGAGGAGGGGATGGAGTGACAGGCAAAATAAATCACTTACGAGGAGGTGTTACGGAGCTTCCACAAGACTAACGGGTTTCATGTCGCGCCATCGTAGTGAAGAGGTTGCGTTAATCCTCTCTCTCTCTCCCTCTCACAATAATAATAATAATAATAATAATAATAATAATAATAATAATAAAAGCAAATATATGGGAATCAGAAGCAGCATCTCTCTCTCTCTCTCTCTCTCAAAATCACCAGGCTGACCCTCAACATTCAGAGAGAGAGAGAGAGAAAGAGAGAGAGAGAGAGAGTCCAGTTTTTCTCTCACACATAATGCCAGCCGGAGCCACATTCCACGCCAAATACGTCCACTCCTTCATCTCTACTAGTAAAGCCACGCCTCTTATTAAACGTACACGCCTTTATTTGGTGGGAGAGTTGCACACACACACACACACACACACACACACACACACACACACACACACACTAGATCCTCTCTCAATTAACCCTTTGAATCAACTCTCTCTCTCTCTCTCTCTCTCTCCTACTACTACTACCACTACTACTACTACTACCACCACCACTACTACTACTACTACTACTAACACCACAACCACTACCATTGATGATGATAATAATAATAATAATAATACCACCACCACACTACCACCACCACCACACCACCACCACCACCACAACCACCACTACCACTATCGCATAATTTTATCCAAAGAATCGTCAGAAAAAAATAATAAAAAATAGATCCACCAATATAAACCCAAAACCCATTCAGTACGATTACTTAAAATACTCAAAATATTACCCAGGTGATGGAAGGCCTCGTAGTGAAGGGGTAAGCTGGTATAAACAACTGGTATGACGTTACTCCCCCCCCCTACACCTGCCCCCTACCTAGCTATACCTGGAATATCTATCTATCTATCTATTGCCTTAATCCCATACGGTACGGGGTGGCCACAAACAAATCGCCTCCACGTCGCCCTGTCCCCCGCCATTTCACTGCCCTAGACCTGTAAATAACTCAGGTATAATTAACAGTGGCGAGTGACGTGTGTGGACAAGGTAATGCTTCCAGACACGCCCTTCACGCTTCCTGTCTCCCCCCCTACCCCTCTCCCCCCTCCCCCAACATCCCTTTCACCCTTTCACTCCCCCCTTTCCCCTCCCTCATACCTCCCCCTCCTCCCCTTCCCCGTCACACACACACACACCTCTGGTCCAGTCCCTCCTTCCCCTCCTCTTTCATTTCCCCCACCCTCTCTCCTATCCCCACCCCCACCCTCACCCCACCCTCTCCCCCATCCCCCACCCCCACCCTCTCTCCTACACCCCTCACCCCCACCCACTCTCCTACACCCCTCACCCCACCCTCTCCCCCACCTCAAACCCCACCCTCTCCCCCACCTCAAACCCCACCCTCTCTCCTACACCCCTCACCCTACCCTATCCCCCACCCCCACCCTACCCAATCCCCCACCCCACTCACCCCACCCCACCCCGGCCCACCCACCTATGAGGCAGGACTACTACACTTTGCCCTTTGAAAGCCTTGTAGCATCACGACCACTCCCCCCCACCCACCCCCCATCACCCCCTCTCACCCCACCCCCCACCCACTGACTCACCCCATCCTAATTAACCTCACTCTGAAACTACTTACCATCTGTGTATCATCATGTGTGTACGTAAGTGGGTAGGTAGGAAGGTAGGTACGTTGGTAGGTAGGTAGGCAGGTGGGGTGGGAGTGTATGTATGTATGTAGGTGGGAAGGTAGGGTAAGGTAGTATGTGGATAGGTAGGTTGGTAAGTTAGATTAGGGTATGTTAAGTAAGGTAGGGCAAGGTAAGTAAGCAGGCACGTAGAGAGGAAGGAAGGTAGGTAGGTATTTATGTAACAAAACTCCCAATCTTGACATACCACATCAACAAAAATTTGCACACACAACGAATGGGAGGTTAACAGCTACAATCCCGAGTTTGATCCGGATTGATGTCCTCTGAAGGGGTGCTTTGAACACTTGTGCTCCTGTGAGAGCTTCGTTAGTGAAACAGGGGTGGATGGGTGCGTAGAGTTGATCCAATTTCAGGTCTACTATGCTTTAAGAGGGCTAATATTGCCATCTATCTTGAATGCCGAGTTGTAACAATAGATTAACGCTGGAATATATTGCTAGTCACGAAGAAGTGCTAGGGAAAGGGGAAAGTCTTAGCACCGTCTTTTCCTGTCACTGAGCTACATGAAATAGGCAAAAAAAGAATGAAAATGTGAGCCAAGTTAAGGTGAAAGGAGTATATCAATGCCAGCCACCCCATCCACCAACCCCCCCCCTCCCCAAACCCACCATATCCCCCCTCCCCTCCCCCTCCCTAAATACACCCACTACACTTCCTGAACACACCCTCCCCTCCCACTACCACCCCCACCCACCCCACCACATCTCACCTCCACCCCTCTCCTAGTTCCAATTTCCTCTCTCTCTCTCTCTCTCCTACCTCTAATTTCCTGCCCCTAGCTCCCCTTCCTAGCCCTCCAAGCCAGTCTAAGCCAAGCCATTCCCTCCCCCCCCCAGTACACACTGCGCATCCCGGGTCTTGTGTGTTGTGGGGACGGCTCAGCGTTATCAGCGTCCATCCCCCCTTTCCATACCTCTCTCTCTCTCTTTCTCTCTCACACACACACACACACACACACAGTACCAGCCTCGCTCCCCCCACCCCACCCCACACCTCCGCCACTCCCATTCTCCCAGTAGCAGTCTCCACCCACACCCCCACCCACTCCCCCACCCCCACCCTATTCTGATTTCCTGGGCATGCAGAGATGTGTGTCAAGGAGACCTGCTGTACGTAACCTTTGTGTGTGTGTGTGTGTGTGTGTGTGTGTGTGTGTGTGTGTGTGTGTGTGTGTGTGTGTGTGTGTGTGTGTGTGTGTGTGTGTGTGTGTGTGTGTGTGTGTGTGAGAGAGAGAGAGAGAGAGAGAGAGAGAGAGAGCAGGCAACTCCATCCGACCGCTTCTGGCTCTCTCACTAATTAGACTCAGGCGATCTCCACTACACTATCATCATCATCATCCACCCTCACCCCCCTCCACCCAGCCCTGTCATCCACCCACTCACCACACCCCTCCACCCCCAACCCCCTCCACATAGCCCTCCAACCATCCACTCACCCAATTCAGTTCATCCACCAATCAAACTTCCACATCCACACTCCCCATCCATCACAACATCCCTTTACAACATCCACCAATTCTTCTCCAACCTAACACCTTTTCCTTAGCGATTTATTTTGGCATGTGGCTGGGTAATATCGTTTTGTACGTTATTTATGAAGCGTATAGTGATATTGCAATGATTTATGTGACACAGAAGACAGTAAGGTGTAATAAGCAAAATAAATCACAAAGGAAAAGGTGTTAGGGAGCTTTCTTTCTCTCACTCATCCACTCATCCATTTCATACATCCATCCACCCACCACACAACCCCAATTCATCCACTCACGCATCCACCTGGACCCATCCACTTCGCAACACACGCCCATAATCGACTCATTCCGTCATCTAGTAACAAAAAATTCTCTCTCTCTCTCTCTTCATCCACTCACGTATCCATGAAACCCCATCCACTTCGTAACACACACCCATAGCCGACTCATTCCATCATCCAGTAACACAAAATCTCTCTCTCTCTCTCTCTCTCACACACACACACACACACACACACACACACACACACACACACACACACACATATCTACCTTCACTCTTTCACCCTCCCATCTCACATCATCATCTTCATCTACTGCCATATCTCAATCAACACACACCCATTTTCTTTAATCTTCCTCATTCATCCACCTCCACCTACCCATTCACTGCACCATTAACCCCTCTACCTCACCCCATTCATCCCTTTTCATCTACCAGTAACCGACTCATCCATCTGCTTCCCTCTCACCCATCCATCAGAGAAATATCACCCACCTTTACCCATCCCTTCATCCACCAGGTAATAACTTCACCTGTACCAAGCCACCTCACCTGTAATCAAGGTGAGATGGAGTAATTAAAATGGCCAGGTAAAAGAGTCTCCACCCACACCTGTGCTAACAAGAGGGGGGTTTCCAGAAGCTGAATAAAATCGTCTGAAGGAGGTAAATAATTAGACGGAAAATACCTGGTCACCTTGAATTAATTAGGTGTTCAGGTAGCAAGAGGTATGTTACTAACCACCCCCTCCCCCTTTTCTCCCCTACTCTACTACTACTATCCCCCTCACCCTCTACCCCCTCCCTCACCCCCTCCACCCCCATCCTAACCCCCTCCTCACCCCCATCTCTGCTCTTGATCTTACCTTTCTTCTTCTACAGGTAACTTAATACTCAATACCCTATGAAGCTGTCTATTATTACTATTATTATTATTATTATTATTATTATTATTTATGTGCAATCGTCTCTACCACCACCACTACCACCACCATCATCAATCATCATTATTATTATTATTATGTGCATCTATCACCATCATTATCATTATTATTATTATTATTATCATTATCATCATTATTATTATTATTATTATTATTATTATTATTACATGAATCCTTTTTCCTTCATCCAACCACATTCACCCCCTACACTACTGTATTTACAAGCACTATACCTCCCCTCCCCTCCCCCATCCCCCTCCCTAAATTGGTCCCCTTCCTTCCCCTCCTCCCTCCCTCTCCCCTCCACAATCCCTCTTTCCTTCCCCAACGTCACGAAGGTACTGTTGGCTTTTCCCTTGTTCCTCCATCCCCCCCCCTCTCTCTCTCTCTCGTTCTTGGGTTTCCTCTGCTCCTCCTCCTCCTCCTCCTTTTCTTCTTCTTCCTCCTCCTCCCCCCTCCACCCACCATCTTACCCACTCCCATACTCTCTCTCCATAACTCACCTCATCTCACCACCTTCTTTATCATCCTCTCCCTCCCCACCTACCACTTCTCTCACACTCCCTTTCAGTCTCTCACCTCCATATTCTCCTACCTCATCTCTCTCTCTCTCTCTCTCTCTCTCTCTCTCAAATTCTTTCTTACAAGCTCTCAAACATAACTCTCTCCTCCTTTATTTCTTTGAACACATAATTCACCTTTCTCTTCCCCTTTCCATACCCCTCCCTCTACCCCTCCCTTCATCACATCCCTCCCCTCCCTTCCTCATTCTACTCTCCTTTCCTTCTTCCTTCCCCATTTCCTTCATCACATTTACCTCCCTCCTCCTTCCCCCTCCCCATCACTTCCTCCCTCCCTCCGCCTCCCCTTTCTCCACCCACTCCACCTCCTTTCATTACATCTAGACCCCTCCTCCCTCCCCACTCCACTCTGCTCTTTCCTTCTCCCTCCCCCTCCTCCTCTCCCTTCCCCTCCCCTTCTCCTCCACTGCCTCATTACATTTAGACCCCCTCCCCTCTCCTCCCCTTCCCCTTCCCCTCCCCTCCCTCTCCCTATTACTCTGCCTTTCCTCCCCTGTCTCTCTCTATTACATCTAGTTACTCTCCCCTCCCCTCCCCCTCCCCTACTACTCTGCCTTTCCTCCCCTCTCTCTATTACATCTAGTTACTCTCCCCTCCCCTCCCCCTCCCCTACTACTCTGCCTTTCCTCCCCTCTCTCTATTACATCTAGTTCCCCTCCCCTCCCTTTCCCCCCCACCCCTCCCCTCCCCAGGTCACGAGTATGGCCTAATATGGTAATGGGTAGGGAAAGGGCTAGGGACCTCACTCTCACTGTCCATCTCTCACGCTAACCATACCACATACATACATACATAATTACAGAACACACACACACACACACACACACACACACACATACATACATACATAATTACAGTATATACACAGATTCATACATACGAACAAATATACATACATACAAACATACATAACTGCAGTACATATACATACATACATACATTCCACGCTCCAAGTTCACTGATGGTCTTACATACATACATACATACAGTAAATCCACATAAAAAAGCGTACATGTATCGGCAGACATTCACACACACACACACACACACACACACACACACCACCACCCAAAATATGTGTGTCTTGTCAGGCCGCAATCAGAATATGCAGTTCAGTATTTGTAGCTCGTGATGATAATAATAATAATAATAATAATAATAATAATAATAATAATAACAATACTACTACTACTAATAATAATAATAGTAATAATAATAATAAATAATATTAATAATAATAATAATAATAATAATAACTAATTAATAATAATCATAATAATAATAATAATAAAACCAGCAAAAAAAAATTAAGATGAAGGTTCGTATTCTGGTCGGTTAAGGCAGGTCCCTAACACCTTTTCCTATGCGATTTATTTTGTTTCTTACACCTTACTGTCCTCCTCTGTGCTACATAAATCCTTCCAATACCGTCATACTCCGCATAAATAACGCACAAACGGATATTAGCCACCCATATCCAAAAATAAATCGCTAAGGAAGAGGTGTCAGGGAGCTTCCTTAATCTCCGGAACAAGGCAAAGAAACACTGAGCTTTGACTCCTATTTTGAAAGAGAGAGAGAGAGAGAGAGAGAGAGAGAGAGAGAGAGAGAGAGAGAGAGAGAGAGAGAGAGAGAGAGAGAGAGAGAGAGAGAGAGAGAGAGTTTACTAATCTGGTATAACCCCACAATACCCCTTAACACCACTACACCAGCCCTGAGTGAGGCAGCCCTAGCATGCATCTGGTATGGACGGTGGGTGTTAGCGCCGAAGTGGTGATATGGGAAGGTGGTACGTAGGGGTGACGGGGTTTAGGTAATGGACTGTCGGGTATATGTCTCTGTCTCTCTCTCTCTCTCTCTCTCTCTCACACACACACACACACACACACACACACACACACACACACCCCTCCCTGCACTTGCCAATTCCCCCCCCCCCTTTCTCATCCTCCTCTTCCTTCTCTCCTCCCCATTTCACCTCTTCCCCTCCCCTCTCCCCCCCAACTCTCCAGTCACCCCCCCTTCCCCCTCTTAAAAGCCACGCCCTAGAGAGAGAGAGAGAGAGAGAGTGTGTGTGTGTGTGTGTGTGTGTGTGTGTGTGTGTGTGTGTGTGTGTGTGTGTGTGTGTGTGTGTGTGTGTGTGTAATTTACCTCATCCACTAATTCCCTAATGTCTGCCAACCACCACCCTCACTACCACTGCCATCCACACCCTGATATTACCACCCTCATCCTCCTCCTACTTATACTCTTCCTCAACGTCTCTGTCACATCGTCGTCCTCCAGGTCTTCCTCCTCCTCTTTCTTCTCTTCCCCCTCCTCTTCTATGTCTTCCTTCTCCCTCCTCCTCCTCCTCTTCTATCCTTCTCCTCTCATCTCTTCCTCCTCCTCTTTTATCCTTTCCTTCTCCTCAACCCAATCCAATCCAACCCAACCCATCCCATCCCACCCTAACCTAACCCAACCCAACCCACCCCACCCTAACCTAACCCAACCCAACCTAACCCAGCCGAACCCAACCCAACCAACCCTAACCTAACCTAACCTAACCTAACCCACCCCACCCCACCCCAACCCAACCTAACCCAACCATCTCAACCCAACCTAACCCAACCTAACCTAACCCAACCTAACCCAACCCATCTCAACCCAACCTAACCCAACCCATCTCAACCCAACCTAACCCACCCCACCCCAACCTAACCCAATCCAGCCCAACCCAACTGTGTGTGTGTGTGTGTGTGTGTGTGTGTGTGTGTGTGTGTACTGAAACACCTGTATACTGAATAAGTGGCACGCAAGGAGGCAATACGGGAGAGAGAGAGAGAGAGAGAGAGAGAGAGAGAGAGAGAGAGAGAGAGAGAGAGAGAGAGAGAGAGAGAGAGGAGAAGGAGGAGAGGGGAGGTAACAGGAGGGAGGAGGGAGGGAGGGAGGGAGAAAAGGAAGGGAGGAAATAAGTAACTGAGGGAAGAGGAAGGAGATGGAGGGGGGGGGGTATGAGAACAGCCCAAGAAAATTAACGAGAGGAGGATAAGGCTAGGGAGGGTGAGGATAGTGAGGCAAGAGGTGAAGCAAGCAGTGAAGTGTGGGCGGTGAGGCAGAGATGGGGATTGGGTGATGTAAGCAGTGAAGTGATGGCAGTGAGGCAAGAGTAAGGATGGGGTGAAGCAAGCAGTGAAGTGATGTGAGGCAAGAGTAAGGATGGGGTGATGTAAGCAGTGAAGTGATGGCAGTGAGGCAAGAGTAAGGATGGGGTGAAGCAAGCAGTGAAGTGATGTGAGGCAAGAGTAAGGATGGGGTGATGTAAGCAGTGAAGTGAGGACAGTGAGGCAAGAGTAAGGATGGGGTGAAGCAAGCAGTGAAGTGATGTGAGGCAAGAGTGAGGATGGGGTGAAGCAAGCAGTGAAGTGATGTGAGGCAAGAGTAAGGATGGGATGAAGCGAGCAGTGAAGTGATGTGAGGCAAGAGTGAGGATGGGGTAAAGCAAGCAGTGAAGTGAGGGCAGTGAGGCAAGACTGAGGCAAGGGGTGAAGCAAGCAGTGAATTGATGGCAGAGGCAAGAGTAAGGATGAGGTGAAGCAAGCAGTGAAGTGAGGGCAGTGAGGCACGGGCGACTATGAGGTGAAGCAAGCAGTGAAGTAAGGGTCGTGAAGCAAGGGTGAGGATAAAGTGATGCAAGAGTGAAGTAAGGGTCGTAAAGCAAGGGTGAGGATAGTGATGCGAGCAGTGAAATGATGGCAGAGGCAAGAATGAGGATGGGGTGAAGCAAGCAGTGAAGTGAGGACAGTGAGGCAAGAAAGAGGATGGGGTGAAGTAAGTAGAAGTGAGGCAGCTGACCGTATCATGAGTTAAGGTGAGGTAGTGAAGTGAAGTGAGTAAAGTGAAGAAGTGAAGTGAAGTGAAGTGAAGTGAAGTGAGTTTTGAGGTGAAGGGAAGTGACGTGAGACAAGGTAGCGAGTCAGTACATGTGATTACGCAAAAGGATGCTGACCGTAACAATGAAGAGACGAGAGGAGAGAGGAGGAGAGAGAAGAAGAGAGGAGAGGAGAGAGGAGAGGAGAGGAGAGGAGAGGAGGGGACAGAAGAGAGGTGAAGAGATGACAAGAGGAGAGGAAAAAGGAAAAGAGAAGGTGCAATGAAGAGAGGAGAGGAGAGGAGAGGAGAGGAGAGGAGAGGAGAGGAAAGGAGAGGAGGGGACAGAAGAGAGGTGAAGAGAAGACAAGAGGAGAGGAAACAGGAAAAGAGAAGGTGAAGAGAAAAAATCGAAGAGGAGAGGAGAGGAAGGAAGAGAGAAGGAGATGAAGAGGAAAGATCGAAGAGGAGACGAGAAAAGTGGCGATGATCAGAGGAGAGGAGAGCAGGGAGACGAACAGAGAAGAGGAGAGGAGAGGAGAGGAAAGAGGAGAGGAGGGAAGCGAGAAAAGGCTGGAAAGATAAGCACAAGATGATGAAGACGGTGGTGGTGTGTGTGTGAAGGCGTGTGAGCAGGTGAGATGGTGTGGCCTGGCTCCTTAAGGTGAGGCTAAGAAACGCTACCTCACAAGATAAGACATACGGGAATGGCGGGGAGAAAGGATGGGGGGGGGAGGAAGAAGGTCAGAGGAAGGGGGAAAGGGTGATAGGAAGGGTGAGGGAGTAAGGGGGTGAGAGGATGGGTGAGGGAGAGTGCAGAGCAGGGGGAAAGGATAGGGAAGAGGAGGTCAGAGGAAGGGGGAAAGGGTGATAGGAAGGGTGGGGGGTGACAGGAAGGGTAGGGGGTGACAGGAAGGGTAGGGGGTGACAGGAAGGGTAGGGGGTGACAGGAAGGGTGAGGGGTGAGAGGATGGGTGAGGGAGAGTGCAGAGCAGGGGGAAAGGATAGGGGAGAGGAGGTCAGAGGAAGGGGGAAAGGGTGATAGGAAGGGTGGGGGTGACAGGAAGGGTGGGGGGTGACAGGAAGGATGAGGGGGTGAGAAGATGGGTGAGGGAGAGTGCAGAGCAGGGGGAAAGGATAGGGGAGAGGAGGTCAGAGGAAGGGGGAAAGGGTGATGGGAAGGGTGGGGGTGAGAGGAAGGGTGGGGGTGAGAGGAAGGGTGGGGGTGAGAGGAAGGGTGAGGGAGTGACAGGATGCGTGAGGGAGAGTGGGGGGTGAGAGGAATGAAAGAAAGAAGGGTTGAGAAGGGAAAACGTGGACGTGAGGGGGAAGAGGCGATGTATTTATTAAGGAGAAAAGGAACCAAAGGCTGAAAGTTACAAGTCAATGAACGATAGAAAAAAGGGAGGGCCCAGTACACACACACACACACACACACACACACACACACACACACACACACACACACACACTCCACCACTCTGTTTTCCCCAGTCACTCTCGCGTGTCAGCCGGGCCTTCTCACTAGCGGGTCTGACAGTAATACGTGGTTTGCTGACACTGCTCCCTCATTCCCCAGCAAAGCAAGAAAAGGCCTTCAATACACCGAATTTCCATGTCTTCGATGTCCCCCTCACCTGTAATGCAGACACAGGTATGATGATGACGGTGCGGGAGAAGGGGTGGTGGTTTGGGCGGTGGGTGGGGCATACAGGGCAGTGGGTGGGGTGGTACGAGGGTGGGTGGGGCATAGAGGGCAGTAAGCGGGGCAGTGGGTGGGTGTGGTGGTAAGAGGGTGGGTGAGGCATAGACTGGAGTAGACAGGGAAGTGAGTGGGCAGTGGGTGTGTGGGTGGGCGGGCTGGTGAGTGGGAGGGTGGGGCATAGAGGGCGGTAGGCGGGGCAGTGGATGTTTGGGGGGGGGGGGAGCAGTGACAGCAGTGAAACAAGTATAGTGGTGAGGGTGGGGGGGGGGGAGTGCTGTGGTGGGTGGGATACTGACAGGAGAGGGTGGGTATGTGGACGGGTGGGTGGCTAAGGGATAGTGGGTGGGTTGGCTGGTGATGAAGGGGTGGGGGGTGAGAGAGTAAGTGAGGCACAGAGAGGAAAGTGGGCGGGTGACACAGGAGAATGAGTGGGTGGGAGTAGCTGGGTATTCTGACGGGTGGGTGGGATAGACAGAGATGTGTGGGACTGGCAGGTGGGATAGACAGGTGTGTAGACAGGTGTGGGGTGAATGCATGATGGTGGGCATCTGGCGCAACAATGTAAGAGATGTCTGGACCAAACAGAATTTTCGTGTCTAAGATGCTGGCTCACTTACGCTGGAGAAGGAGAGTGGAATGGGTGGAGGGGGATGGGGTGAGGGTGGGCTAGGTGGGCATGGGAAGAAGGGTGGATGGGGTAGGGAGAGGACAGTGGCTGGGGAAGACAGTGGGTATGTGGGTGGGGGAGTGGAGAAGCAGCTTGTGATTTGAGAGTCTGGGTGGGTAGGTGGATGGACGAGTTAGAGAAGTGGGTGGATTGTAGGTGGATGCAAGTGGGTTGAAGTGTGAAGTGGAAGAGGAAAAGTGGGTGAGAGGGAGGGAGGCTGGGCAGGGAAAGACGAAAGGCGTAAGACGAAGGAAGCATCAAGAAGGCCGAGCGATGGGAAAGGAAGAAGAGGGGAGAGGAAAGGAAGATGAAGGGAATGGATAAAGAAGAGAAGGAAAGAGAAGGGAAGGAAGGAAGAGGAGGAGGAGAGGAAGAAAAGGAGAGGGAAAGGCAAGGAAAGAGTAGGAGAGGAAAGGTAAGTGACTGGTAGTGGGAGAGGGGGAGAAAAAAGAAGAGGAAAGAAGAGGTTGAGAGGAGAGAGAGAGGTGAGGGACAGCAGGCGAAGGAATACAGTGGAGTGGAGCGGAGTGATGTGGGGTGGGGTGGGGTGGGGTGGATGGATGCTGTGGTGCACGCTATCCCACATCCCAACATCCATCATTACAACATCACCAGACACTCACCACACGGTCAGAGAGAGAGAGAGAGAGAAGGAACAGAGGTAGAAGAGAGGGGGAAAGGAGGGGGGAAGGAGGAGGAAAGAAGAGAGGAGGGACAGACTGAGAGATATGCAAGAGGGAGGGTTAGGGAAGAATGGAATGGGTGATGAAAGAATGGGGTGGAAAGGAAAGAAAAGAGACGAAATGGGAAGAAAGGGGTTAGGCGAGAGAGATGGGAGAGGGTGGAGATGACAGCAGGAAATGAGAGGAGGGGACTGGGAGTGAACGTAGAAGAGAAGAGAGGAGATGAGAGGTGAGGAAAGAGAGGAAGGGAAGGGAAGGACAGAGAAGGAAGATGGGTAGAGAAGTGGAGGGAAAGGGAGGAAAGAAGCGTGGGGAGTAAAATAAGAAGGAAATATAGAGGGGGGAAAGGGAGGAAAGGAGGGAGAAATTAATACGAAAGGATAGGGAAGGAAGAGAAGGAGAGGCCAAGGAAAGAAATGAGAGAGGGAAGGGAGGAATAAGAAGACGGGTGGAGGGAAAGATGAGGAAATACTGGGAGGGGATAAAAAAAGGAGTATCTTCTCAAATAATTATATCCAACGCAATTCTGCATCATCTTTAAACATACTTGGGGCTTCATTCTCACGGGATTTATTTTGCGAAGAACATAATTATTACCTGTCTTGTAAAATCTGCTCCGGACCTTCTTTACCCCTGTACATCTATTGACTTTATATGCACGGGTTTTATTTGCCCCTGTGTATAGTACAATTCTCATGAAGAGAGTTAATGAAACGAAAAGCCCGTATGTGGGAAGGCTCCCCACATACAGCTCTTCTCAACAAGGTGGAGTCAAAGGCTTTTCGTCTCATTAACTTTCCTCCTCTCATTGGCTCCCTCCAACCTCTGTCTCTTCGCCTCACTGTTGCATTTTTATTCCTTTTCTATCGCTACTTCAATGATCACTGACTGCTCCACTGAACTGTCTGCTTGCATCCTTCCACCACTATCGCGGGCGCGTAGCACCAGTCTAGCATCAAACTCTCATCCCTTTTCTGTCCAACTCTCTAATGCAAGTTAACCGTTACTCCCAGTCCTTCATTTACGCAACAGGTCAACTCCGTAACTGTCTCCCTCTGTCTGTATTTCCTGCTGCCTATGATCTCCAGTCCTTCCAACGCAGTGTGTCCAGGCATCTCGAAATGAACGGATCTTGAATCTGGCCCTCTCTTATATTGTTTTAGTTTGTTTGCTTGTTTGTTTTGAGGGAACAATTTGCGGGCTCCTGGCCTTTGGTTCCTTCTTCCCTGCATTAAAAAAAAAAAAACAGTATTTCCTTAAGACACGTCTCTCTCTCTCTCTCTCTCTCTCTCTCATCCAAGAGTACAGGTGATACCAGGTAAGGTAGGGTGATTAAGTGACCGGGAAGAGAGGAGGGAGGGAGGTGGAGGGGGAAAGGGAGGGGATGGTGGGAAGATGATGGAGGAGGAAGGTAGGGTAGGGAGAGGAAAAGACAGGAGGGGGAGGGGAGGAGGGGAGATGATGTAAGTGATGGGGGGACGATGAAGAAGAGAGAGAGAGAGAGAAAGAAAGAGAGAGAGAGAGAGAGAGAGAGAGAGAGAGAGAGAGAGAGAGAGAGAATGTACACTGCTTATCTAGAGGCCTTCCTACGACTGAATACAACTGATTGATGGTGAGTTGATTGAAGGGATGGGAAGGTATGGGGAAGGTGGGGGAGAAGAAAGGTGGGGAGAGTTAGGGGAGGGAGGGGGAGGAGGGTTGGGAAGGGAAGGGGAGGAGAGAGAGGGAGGGAAAAGGAGGGGAAAGAGTTAGGGAAGGAGAGTTGGGGTGGGATGAGAAGGAAAGTTAGGGAAGGAAGGAAGGAGAGTTAGGGAAGGGAAGGGGAGGATAGGGAGAGAAGGAAAGGAAGGGAGGGAGGGAGAAAAGGGGTGGAAAGGGAGAAGAAAGGTAGGTAAGGAAGGGGGGGGGAATAAGAAGTAAGGCTGGAAGCAGATTGGGAAAGATAATGGCAGGGTGGGGGAGAGAGAGAGAAGGGAGGGGAAGGGAAAGGGAGATGGTGAGGGAGGGGAAGAAGTGTGGGTAGTGGAGGGAGAGGGGAGGGTAGGCAAATGGGGAGGAAGAGAAACATTGGTGGGGTGAAGAAGAAAAAATTGTGGGGAGGGAGCGGAGGAGGTGACAGAAGGGTGAAGGGGAGCAAGGAGGGAAGGGAGGGAAAGAGAAAGGAAGGGAGAGAAGAGGCAGGAGGAGGGAGAAGAGAGGGAGAGTAATGTCAGGGTGAGGATAGAAAAAAAAAAGGAGGTTGGGGAGAAGGAACAGGGAGGGTATGAAAGGGAGATAAAACGTGAGGAGAGGAGGCTTGGGAGGGAGGGAGGGAGGGAGGGAGGGAAGGAAGGGTAGAGAGAGAGAGAGAGAGAGAGAGAGAGAGAGAGAGAGAGAGAGAGAGAGAGAAATCTAGGAGGAAAAAAGACAGGTGTAATGACGCGAAATTGGGGAGAAGAGAGAACGGTGTAGAGTAGGGGAGGGGAGGAGACAGAGGGGTGGGGAGGGGGGAACAAAAGATGGGGAAGGGGGGGCGAGGGGTGCAGGGGCAGGGGGGAGGGGGGAAAGGGGGGGGAGAGGGCCCATGCACGCGATGATTGACAGACCGACAGACGGGCAGCTCCTAGGTCGCAATGGAATGTGCCTTTATCGATCTACACCAACACAACGAATTATGGGGGTGGGGTTGAGGTGGGGTGGGGCGGGGCAAAAGGGGGCTGGGGTGGGGCGGGGTGGGGCAAAAGAAGAGGGGTGAGGCGAGGGTGGGGCGGGGCAAAAGGAGGCTGGGATGGGGCGGGGCGGGGCAAAGGAAGAGGGGTGGGGTTGAGGTGGGGCGGGGTGGGGCAAAGGAAGAGGGTTGGGGTGGAGCGGGGTGGGACAAAGGAAGAGGGTTGGGGCGGGGGTGGGGCGAATGAGGGTCGTGGCAGGGCGAGGGGTGAGGTGGGGAGTGGTGGAACAGAGGTGAGGTGGTGCGGGGTAAGGAACTGATGGGGTGGGTCGAACACGGGACTATGCAAGGAGGGGAGACGAGCAGAGTGGGGGCCGTACAGAGGTGGGGAGTGAGAGGGTGGAGTGGGGTGACACGAGGGGTGGGGTGAAGACACAGAGGGTGGGCTGGGGCGAAAGAAAGATGGGGTGGGGACAGAGGAAAGGGGTGGGGTGGGGTAAGAAGAGGGTGTGGAAGGACGAGAGAGAGAGAGAGAGAGAGAGAGATGCCCCAACACCCCGTCCTCTCTAATCAAAACTTTCTTACCAAACACATTCTTTTCTTTCCTTTTTTCCCAAATTTTCTTCCGCGTAGCCTCCCCCCCCCCCCCCGCGTCACGAGCTTACTGTGAATTTTAGAGAGAGAGAGAAAGGGAGAGGGCCAATTTGGGTCTCGTTAGGTCTCGTCTCGCTATGGTCTCGCTTCCCTATGGTCTCGTTGTGGCTCGTTCGAGGTGGCCATCCGGTTTACGAGAGCTGTTACGAGACATCATCCGTCCTCGTTAGTCTCGCCGGATGTCCAACCAGCATTATATATTTAAGGCAAAGGCTGAGAGTAGTGGAGAGGCCCTGTCACCATCCCATATCCCATCCCATCCCCTGCCACCCCACCCCATCCCATCCCCTGCCACCCCACCCCATCCCATCCCCTGCCACCCCACCCTACCCCATCCCCTGCCACCCCACCCCATCCCATCCCCTGCCATCCCACCCCATCCCATCCCCTGCCACCCCACCCCACCCCATCCCCTGCCACCCCACCCCATCCCATCCCCTGCCACCCCACTCCATCCTATCCCTTGCCACCCCACTCCATCCTATCCCCTGCCACCCCACCCCACCCCATCCCCTGCCATCCCATCCCATCCCATTCCCTGCCACCCCACCCCATCCTATCCCCTGCCATCCCACCCCATCCCCTGCCACCCCACCCCACCCCACCCCATCCCCTGCCACCCCACCCCACCCCATCCCCTGACATCCCATCCCATCCCATTCCCTGCCACCCCACCCCATCCTATCCCCTGCCATCCCATCCCCTACCCTGCCATCCCACCCCATGCCCCACCACTATTATACCTCTACATCCCCCCCATCGCACTTCTTCGTGACTAGGAATTTCAGGCCAAGTTAGAGTGAAATAAGTGCAGTTCGTTTCGTATTTACACTATTATGTATGATGGCCATTTCTGTTTTTCACTCACATGCTCGATCTCTGGCTGCATTCTCCACAACACCCACACTTCTGTTTTCACTCGTATTCCCGTCAAATGCTCTATCTCTGGCTGCCTTCCCGTCACCACCCACACTTCTGTTTTCATTCATGTTCCCGTCAAATGCTCTATCTCTGGCTGCCTTCCCGTCACCACTCATACTTCTGTTTTCATTCATCTTCCCGTCAAATGCTCGATCTCTGGCTGCCTTCCCCAGAGAGAGAGAGAGAGAGAGAGAGAGAGGCCTAAACTCTTTTCACCTTAACATGGCTCAGATTTTCGCCCTTTTGCATACTTTCACACAGCACTTCTTCGTGACTAGTATAATTTTCACATGTTGCTCCAGCGCTGTTCCGTATACAAGAGATGGTAATTTTGGGCCAAGTTGGAGTGACGAGAGTACAGAGGCCCGAGGGATGCCCGCCAGACCACATCAGACCCAGACCTGGAGACCGGCCAACCCCCCCTCCCTTCCCCCCCCTCTTCCCCACCCAGAAGGGGCTAATTTTGTGGGTATTACCAGCCCCCGAGGCCCCTCCAGACCCTCAAGCTACCCCCCCCTCCACACACACACACACACACACACACACACACAGACCAGTGCACCTCACCATGCCCTCTACTATCTCATTCACTCACACACACACACACACACACACACACACACACACACACACACACACACACACAGACCAATGCACCTCACCATGCCCTCTACTATCTCACACACACACACACACACACACACACACACACACACACACACACACACACACACCAATGCACCTCACCATGCCCTCTACTATCTCACACACACACACACACACACACACACACACACACACACACACACACACACACACACACCACTGCAACTTAGCCCGGAATACATCTGCAACACTGTCTGCAACACGTATTTACATTTGCAACACACTATTTCAGAGAGAGAGAGAGAGAGAGAGAGCCACGGCACCTTAACCATCCTTTCAACACCTCTGCAACACTCTCAACATCACTCTGCAACAAACTTATACCAAACCCATCTCTACCTATCCATCTATCTATTGCCAGACGCCTTAATTCTATACGGGGTGGCCACAAACAAATCGCCTCCACGTCACCCTGTCCCCCGCCATCTCACTGCCCTGCTCCCAACTCACACCCCACCTCTCTCATATCTACCATCTGTACATACACTTGCAACACTCAACACCCCACTACACCTACCCCTGTCCTGCAACACCACTACACCATCACACCTCTGCAACACACCATCTCCTCCACAACACAGGGGGATGGGATGAGAGAGAGAGAGAGAGAGAGAGAGAGAGAGAGAGAGAGAG
Organism: Coenobita brevimanus; assembly: GCF_032717465.1. Lineage (NCBI taxonomy): Eukaryota > Metazoa > Arthropoda > Malacostraca > Decapoda > Coenobitidae > Coenobita > Coenobita brevimanus. The sequence continues at coordinate 2,236,294 of NC_137014.1, read as the reverse complement.
AGCAAAAGGCAGGATTGATGGTGGAAATGCAATCATCACTACCCCTCTGTCATCACCACCTCCCTCACCACCACCACCATCCCCCATCACCACTATCATACTTATGAACATCACCACCACCACCACAAACACATCATAAATCACCACAACTACCACCCCATCCCACCATCAACCTAACCAGCACCCGCCACACCCACCACAATCACCACATCATTCACCACAACAACCCACCAACATCATAATTACAGCTACTAACAACGACAACTACTACTACTACTACTACTACTCTTATTATTATTATTATTACTATTATTATTATTATTATTATTATTATTACTATTATTATTATTATTACTATTATTATTATTATTATTATTATTACTATTATTATTATTATTATTATACTTACGACCTGAGAAGTGAAGCATAACACGACTCACCTGCAAAAGAAAAATTATAATTAACAATAATTGAGTTATAACCTCACTAACAACACTAATGATAGAGAAATAATATGATTCATTATTAATTACATAGGCAGTCTCACCTGGGCAAAAACGGCATATTTACCTGTGTGTGTGTGTGTGTGTGTGTGTGTGTGTGTGTGTGTGTGTGTGTGTGTTTGAGAATTAGAATGTATGTATGTATGTGTCCTTTAAGAATTTGTGTGTGTGTGTGTGTGTGTGTGTGTGTGTGTGTGTGTGTGTGTGTGTGTGTGTGTGTGTGTGTGTTTGAGAATTAGAATGTATGTGTGTATGTGTCCTTTACGAATTTGTGTGTGTGTGTGTGTGTGTGTGTGTGTGTGTGTGTGTGAGAATTAGAATGTATGTGTGTATGTGTCCTTTACGAATTTGTGTGTGTGTGTGTGTGTGTGTGTGTGTGTGTGTGTGTGTGTGTGTGTGTGTGTGTGTGTGTGTGTGTAAGCGTACCTTCTCTTGACGGTGGTGGGCGGTAGGGTGTGTGCTGCCGCCGCTGCTGCTGCTGGTAGGGGCGTGGGCGTGGCAAGGACCTGGTGGTGGGCGGCGGGGGCGGTCATACTGCCCCCGGAGAGCCCCCCCACCCCGGAACCCACGCCCATGTACGCCCCGGAATAGGCACCCGCGTAGGCGTACATATTCGCGTTAGAAGGCATACATATCCTGACACCTGACTCCTCACAAACTATAAGTCATGTCCCCCTCGCAGGACACGTGGCCACATTTCAGGTACACATAGTTCCATTTCAGGTATACATGGCCACATTTCCTCTACTGGGTATGCATTGTCAGTCAGTCAGCTGGTGTACATGTATACCTTCAGAGGAACGATAGGTGTACATGTAAAGCACACATACTTCCTCTACTGAGTTCTCGTGTCTGTATTAGTGGGCGTACATGGATGTGTGTGCACTGATAGGCTGAGCAATACACACACATATATACACCCAAGGACGCGCACACACAGCGGGCTATCACTGGTTGCTACATACCCACTAATA
>NC_137014.1:2192317-2229817 GCF_032717465.1 Coenobita brevimanus | reverse complement strand
GAGGAGAGAGGCATGAGTGGAGGGGGAGGGGAAGGAGAGCGGAAAGCGGCAGGAGAGGAAAGGGGGAAAGGAGGGAAAGGAAAGGGACGGGGGAGGAAGGGGTAGGGGGAGGAAGGGGTAGGGGGAGGAAGGAGGAAAATGAAGAGATGGGCAGAAAGGAAAAAGACATGGGAAGGAGGATGAGAGAAAGGGGAGGGGGAAGGGAAGGGAAGGAGAAAGAAAGGGTGGAAGGGAAGGAGAGGGGAAGAAAGGAAGGAAGGGAAGGAGAGAGAAAGGGGGAAGAAAGGAAGGAAGGGAAGGAGAGAGAAAGGGGGAAGAAAGGAAGGAAGGGAAGGAAAGAGAAAGGGGGAAGGGAAGGACAGGGAGAGAATAAAGAAAGAGAAGGAGGAAGATAGAAAATGAGGAAGGGAAGGAGAGAGAAAAAGGAATCTAAGAGGAGAGAGGGGTGGGGTGGGGTGGGGTGGGGTGGGGTGGGGCGGGGCGGGGCGGGGCGGGGCGGGGTGAGGGAGGCTGCGTGGGTCGGTGACAGGAGTACAGGCGGTGTCGTGAGGTGCCGAGGGGAGTGCACACGCAACTACCCCTCCCCCTCCCCCCACCCCCACCCCCTCCCTCCCTCCGTACGCACCCTCCCTTCCTTCATACTCACCCCTCACCCCCTCCCACCTTCGTACGCACCCCTCCCTTCCTTCATACTCACCCCACCCTTCCTTCATACTCACCCCTCCCTTCCTTCCTTTACACTCACCCCTCCCTCCCTTCCTTCACACTCACCCCTCCCTTCCTTCCTTCATACTCACCCCTCCCTTCCTTCCTTCATACTCACCCCTCCCTTCCTTCCTTCATACTCACCCCTCCCTTCCTTCCTTCATACTCACCCCTCCCTTCCTTCATACTCACCCCTCCCTTCCTTCATACTCACTCCTCCCTCCCTTCCTTCATACTCACCCCTCCCTCCCTTCATACTCACCCCTCCCTCGCTTCCTTCATACTCACCCCTCCCTCCCTTCCTTCATACTCACCCCTCCCTCCCTTCCTTCATACTCACCCCTCCCTCCCTTCCTTCATACTCACCCCTCCCTCCCTTCCTTCCTTCATACTCACCCCTCCCTTCCTTCCTTCATACTCACCCCTCCCTCCCTTCATACTCACCCCTCCCTTCCTTCCTTCACACTCACCCCTCCCTTCCTTCATACTCACCCCTCCCTCCCTTCCTTCATACTCACCCCTCCTTTCCTTCCTTCATACTCACCCCTCCCTCCCTTCCTTCATACTCACCCCTCCTTTCCTTCCTTCATACTCACCCCTCCCTTCCTTCCTTCATACTCACCCCTCCCTCCCTTCCTTCATACTCACCCCTCCCTCCCTTCCTTCATACTCACCCCTCCCTCCCTTCCTTCATACTCACCCCTCCCTTCCTTCATAATCACCCCTCCCTCCCTTCATACTCACCCCTCCCTCCCTTCCTTCATACTCACCCCTCCCTTCCTTCCTTCATACTCACCCCTCCCTTCCTTCATACTCACCCCTCCCTTCCTTCCTTCATACTCACCCCTCCCTTCCTTCCTTCATACTCACCCCTCCCTTCCTTCATACTCACCCCTCCCTCCCTTCCTTCATACTCACCCCTCCCTTCCTTCCTTCATACTCACCCCTCCCTCCCTTCCTTCATACTCACCCCTCCCTCCCTTCCTTCATACTCACCCCTCCCTCCCTTCCTTCATACTCACCCCTCCCTCCCTTCCTTCATACTCACCCCTCCCTCCCTTCCTTCACATTCACCCCTCCCTTCCTTCATACTCACCCCTCCCTCCCTTCCTTCATACTCACCCCTCCCTCCCTTCCTTCATACTCACCCCTCCCTTCCTTCCTTCATACTCACCCCTCCCTTCCTTCCTTCATACTCACCCCTCCCTTCCTCCCTTCATACTCACCCCTCCCTTCCTCCCTTCATACTCACCCCTCCCTCCCTTCCTTCATACTCACCCCTCCCTCCCTTCCTTCATACTCACCCCTCCCTCCCTTCCTTCATACTCACCCCTTCCTTCCTTCCTTCATACTCACCCCTCCCTTCCTTCCTTCATACTCACCCCTCCCTCCCTTCATACTCACCCCTCCCTTCCTTCATACTCACCCCTCCCTCCCTTCATACTTACCCCTCCCTCCCTTCATACTCACCCCTCCCTCCCATCCTTCATACTCACCCCTCCCTTCCTTCATACTTACCCCTCCCTCCCTTCATACTTACCCCTCCCTCCTTTCGTACTCACCCCTCCCTCCCTTCCTTCATACTCACCCCTCCCTCCCTCCCTTCATACTTACCCCTCCCTCCCTTCATACTCACCCCTCCCTCCCTTCCTTCATTTTCATTCCTCCCTTCATACTCTCTACCTTCCACATTCCTCCCTTCCCTTCCCTTCACTCCCTTCCTTTCCCTACCCCTCCCCTCCTCCACTACCCCTCCCTCCCCCTCTTCCACATTCACCCCTCCCTTCCACCCTCCTTCTCTCTCTCTCTCTTCCTTTCCCCTCCTCCCTCCATCTTCCCTTCCTCCATCACAACCCTCCACCGCTTTTCTCTCTCTCTCTCTCTCTCTCTCTCTCTCTCTCTCTTTCTCTCTCTCTCCTCTTCCTCCATCACAACCCACCGATTCTTCTCTCTCTCTCTCTGGCTGAATCGGCAGAAAGGTGGCCTGCAATCCTAACAGACCCAGGTTCGATTCTCGGCTAGGGCAGGGAAGTGTAAAGATTTGAATTTCGTAACGGACTTAACCGATCTACCAGAAGACCCGCCGACATGACGTAAAAATACCCCCGCTAATACCAATACACCAGACCGGTATGAGGCAGCCCTAGCATGTATTCAATATGGACGGTGGGTGTTAGCGCCGAAGTGGAGACATGTGGAGGTGTATATATAGGGGAATACTGGGCCTTAGGAAAGGGTTATGGAGTCTATGCACAGAGTCGGACACACACACACACACACACACACCAAAACTAATAATAATAATAATAAAATAGTAGTAATAGTGGTAGTGGTAGTGGTAGTGGTGGTGGTGGTGGTGGTGGTGGTGGTGGTGGTAGTAGTAGTAGCAACAATAATAATAATAATAATAATAATAATAATAATAATAATAATAATAATAAAGAAAATACGTAGGAAAGAACAGAAAAGGCTAGCCAATAAACAGGCAGCGCAGGGTGGCAAAGACATACAAAATAAGTGACATGGGTTCGTATTTTCGCCAGCTCCCTAACACCTTCTCCTAAGCGATTCATTTTTGCATCCGACTGCGTAATATCTTTCTGTAAGTCATTTATGCAAAGGATGGTGATATTAGAAGGATTTACGCAACGGAGAAGAGGGAAATAAGGTGTGAAAAAATAAATCGCTTAGGAAAAGGTGTTAGGGAGCTTCCTTACTGGACGAGAATAGGAGGAAATAAAGGAAGAGAGATAAAGGAATAAAGGAAGGAGGAAGAGGAGAGGAAAGAGGAGGAAAGAGGATGAAAAATGGAGGAAGAAAAGAGAAGACGAAGAGGAAGATGAGGAAAGGAGGAAAGAAAGGGAAGAAAATGGGAAGAAGGTGAGGAAAGGTGTGTGAGAGAGAGAGAGAGAGAGAGAGAGAGAAATAATAATAATAATAATAATAATGACAGAAAAATAATAATAATAATAATAATAATAATAATAATAATAATAATAATAATAATAATGATGATGAGAGAGAGAGAGAGAGAGAGAGGAATAATAATAATAATAATAATAACAATGAGAGAAATAATAATAATAATAATAATACTGACAAATAATAATAATAATAATAACAATAATAATAATGAGAGAGAGAGAGAGAGAGAGAGAGAGAGAGAGAGAGAGAGAGAGAGAGAGAGAGAGAAGGGAGGGGATGAAGGAAAAGTTAATATCCGGACAAAGAGGGGAGGGAGGGAGGGGAAGAGAGGGAGAGGAGGGGAAGGAGGGAGGGAGGGGGAGAAGGGGGAGGGAAGGGAGCAGAAGGAAGGGGATGGAAGGGAGAGAGAGGGAGGGGAGGGGAGGGAAGGGAGGAACGAGAGAGAGAGAGAGAGAGAGAGAGATGAGCCATTTAATCAGCACTACAACTTCCTCTCTCTTTAACATCACCCTCGTAGTGAAGGGGTAAATTTAAGCTATCTCTACTAAGGGCTAAATTAAAACTATTCCATCCTAGTCTCTCTCTCTAAAAAAAAAAGTCTGCTGGAGAGAAACAAACAAACCATTCTATCACCACAGCATAAATCGCCTAACAAACGATATTACGCACCCGTATCCCAAAACTAGATCAATCAGGAAGAGGTGTTAAGAAAGCTCCCTAACACCTCTTCCTTAGCGACTTATTCAACGATATTACCCACCCTTATCCAAAAACTAAATCAATCCAGAAGAGGTGTTAAGAAAGCTCCCTAACACCTCTTCCTTAGCGACTTATTTAACAATATTACCCACCCTTATCCAAAAACTAAATCAATCTGGAAAAAGTGTTAAGGAAGCTCCCTAACACCTCTTCCTTAGCGATTGATTTACGATACGGCCGGGTAATATCGTTTTGTAGGTTATTTATGCAGAATAAGGTGATATTAGAAGGATTTAAGTAACGCGCAAGAGGACGGCGAAGTGTAATAAGCAAAATAAATCGCTTAAGAAAAGGTGTTAGGGAGCTTCCTTAACTGATAAAAATACAAGCCCTGGAAGTCGATTTTTTTCTATCACCAGACGAATTTACTTAGCAAGCCGTATCCAAAAATAAATCGTTTACGAAAAGGTGTTAGGGAGCTTCCTTAACCGACGAAATACAGACCTTAAAGACGATTTTTTTTTCTATCACCAGACGGTTTTTTCAGCGTTGTAGGGGTGATGGAGGAGTTTTAAAAAGCAAAATAAATCGCTCAGGAAGAGGTGTTTGGGGGGTTTGCATATAAATTGTTGCTAGGGTTGCAATGGGGTTGAACTTCCGGTTGACCAATTTGCATATGTTTCCTCTCTCTCTCTCTCTCTCTCTCTCTCTCTCTCTCTCTCTCTCATTACCAGTGCATAGGTCGTTAAAGAACATCATCATCATCATCATCATCATCATCATCACCACCATCACCATCATCATCATCACCTACCACCACCACCACCACCACTATCATCACCACCACCACTATCATCAGCAGCAGCATCATCACCACCTACCATCATCACCATCACCACCACCATCATCATCACCACTTACCACCACCACCACATTCGGACCACAAAAGCCGAACAGTAATAATACAGTTATATGAGGAGAGAGGAAGTAGGAAGAACACTAAGGGGCCGCGTCTATATGTAGATGAGAAAAAGAGAGAGAGAGAGAGAGAGAGAGAGAGAGAGAGAGAGAGAGAGAGAGAGAGAGAATGACAACCCCCCTACCTAACAAGAAATACACAACTGAATTACGCGAACCCGGGCCTCGAACTTGCGTACCCACACAACAGCCGCCGCACGACAGGCTACGGGTGGAAATAGAATAATTGGGAGAGAGAGAGAGAATGATGCTTGAGAGAACAGGGTACATGATTAGGGCCTAACAATGTGTGTGTGTGTGTGTGTGTGTGTGTGTGTGTGTGTGTGTGTGTGTGAGGACTGGTCATGGTTGCGGACACACACACACACACACACACACACACACACACACAGCGGTTACCATAGCAATAGTCAACAACAAGAGTGGTCCTCATTATCCCATCTGCTCTCTCTCTCTCTAACACGGCTGGCTTTCACGAGTTCATTGGTCACTGAAATAGAGAGAGAGAGAGAGAGAGATACCTGGCCCAGATCACAGCCACAAATCCCTACGTAAAAGAGAGAGAGGGGCAGAAAGAGAGGAAAAAGAGAGAGAGAGAGAGAGAGAGAGAGAGAGAGAGAGAGAGAGAGAGAGATTAACTCGGCATAGGACACACAAAGACACCCTATGCATTCCTCTGCCTTCACCCTGCCTGCCTCTGCCTCACCCTGCCTCCACCCCCAACCTCCTTCACTCATCCTGCCTCAACCTTCCACTTCCATCCTCATCCTACCTGCCTCTTCCACTTTCCTCACCCTACCTCTCCCTTCTCTCTCTCTCTCTCTCACCCTGTCACCCCTGCTCCTCATCCCTCACCCCACCCGCTCTACCCCTCCCCCTCCCCCCTTTCCCATCTTCAGCTCCACAAATCACTTATCTTACCTTGCTCTTCCTCCCTCACCCTACCTCCCCTTCCTCCCTCCCTCCCTCACCCTCTCTTCCTGTCCACCATTCCTCCCTCCCTCACCCTCGCTCCCTCCCTCTTTCCTTCCCTCCCTCCTTCACCCTTCCTTCCTACCTCTCTCCTTCCTTCACCCTTCCTTCCTACCTCTCTCTCTCCTTCACCCTGCCTTCCTACCTCTCTCCCTCCTTCACCCTGCCTTCCTACCCCTCTCCCTCCCTAACCCTGCCTTCCAACCTCCCTCCCTCAACCTACCTTCCTCTTACCTCCCTCCCTCACCCTTCCTTCCTACCTCTCCCTCCCTCAACATACCTTCCTACCTCTCCCTCCCTCAACCTACCTTCCTACCTCTCCCTTCCTCTTCCACCCCACCTCTCTCCCTCTCTCATCCGCTTTCCAGCATCTCTCATCCCCAGCCTCCATCCCCTCTCTCTCCCTCATCCTTCCCCCCTCCACACCTTCCTCAATATATCACGTGTTATATTCCGTATTCATCCGCCCTACAGGTAACGGGTTCACCTTTAATTAGGTAAAAAAAAATAATTACACTCAATTCCACATCACACGAAATCATAAAAATATTGGTGTTGTTATAAGTGAAAACATATCTATCAAAAAGGCATTAACAGAAATAGATATAACTCTAAATCTCTCTCTCACTCTCACTCTCTCTAAATCTATATCTATCTATCTATCTAAATCAAACGCAATAGACAATTCGATTCCTTTTCACCAGCAAGAAATCCTTTTATTCCTCTCCCTTCCAGATCCCAAATTACCTCCCTCCCTCCCTCCTTCCCTCCCTCTCTCCCTCCCTCCCTCCCTGTCCTTCTCTCATCATCATCAACCCTACCTCCTACTCCTCCCTCCCTCCCTCCATCCTTTCCCATTTTCCTCATTCCTTTCCAAACTCTCCCTCCTTCCCTCCGTCTCCCTCTCTCCCCCTTCTTTCTCTCTCCCTCCCTTAAGCTCTCCTTCCCTCCCTCTACCTCTCCTCTCCATCCATCTTCCTTTCATTATTCAATTTGCTTTACTGCTTTCTCTGTCAGGTTATTCAAACAGGTAGCTTATAGATGAAGTAATATACAATGTAACTTTTCCTCTTCCGTCCTTCCTATAAAATTTCCATGTCACTGTTTCCATGCTGAGTTGTGGTTTTTCTCACCTTTTCCTGCCGATTTTAACTGGAGGGTTTGGGGGTGCGGGGAGCCATCTTGCTTTACTATCCTTATCCTTCAGCATGTACAGTTAGATCTCGTTGTCATAGTCTGCTCTCTCTCTCTCTCCCTCCCTCCTCTCCCCTCCCTCCCTCCCTCGTCTATTCCACCTCCTCTCTCTCCTAGCCCTTCGTCCTTCTCTACTCCTCCTTCCCTCCCTCTCCTAGCTCCCCCCATCCACAGCCTCCATCCCATCACCATCACTCGCTCGGGGGTATGCAAACCACTGCACTCTTAAGAAACAGAAATTGACCACCCCCCACCCTTACCCCCCCACCCGCTACACCCTCACCCTATCTACCTATCTATCTGAGTAAAATAGTGTGTGTGTGTGTGTGTGTGTGTGTGTGTGTGTGTGTGTGTGTGTGTGTGTGTGTGTGTGTGTGTGTGTGTGTGTGTGTGTGTGTGTGTGTGTGTGTGTGTGTGTGTGTGTGAGAGAGAGAGAGAGAGAGAGAGAGAGAGAGAGAGAGAGAGAGAGAGAGAGAGAGAGAGAGAGAATTACAATCAACAAGCCATCTATTCCTACACCCTACCACCAACACCCCCCCCTCCTCACCCTTCCTGCCTGACCCTACATTAGCCCTCCCCTACCTTCCCCCTCACCCTGTCTATAACCTCCCTTCCACTCCCAACCTTCCTTTTTCTCCCTTCCTCATTCTCCCTCCCTCACTCTACCTTCCTCTCACTCCCTCCAAGCTTCCTCCCTCACCCAGCCCTCCTTACACTCCCTGCCTTACCTCCCTTCCTTACACTCTCTCCCTCACCCTGCCTTCCTTACACTCCCTCCCTCACCCTGCCCTCCTTACACTCCCTCCCTCACCCTGCCCTCCTTACACTCCCTCCCTCACTCTGCCTTCCTTACACTTCCTCCCTCACCCTGCCTCACCCCCCTTCCTCCCTCTGCCTTCCTTAAACTCCTTCCTCCCCCTGCCTTCCTTACACTCCCTCCTTCACCTCCCTCCCTCCCTCACCCTGCCTTCTTTACACTCCCTCCTTCACCTCCCTCCCTCCCTCACCCTGCCTTCCTTACACTCCCTTCTCACCCCGCCTCACCTCCCTCACCCTCCCTTCTCTCATACATTTAACCTCCTCTATGCATCACCCTTTCTTAAAAACTGGACCCCTCCAAAAAAAAAAAAAATCTACCCATGTGCAAAAACCAGACTCAAAAAAAGTATATGGGGATTAAAATTTGTGGCGGAAAAAGTGTGGAGGGTGTGAAGGAAGGGTGATTAGCTTAATAGGGTGAGTGGACGGCCATAGTTAAGGGAGATTAACTTAACGCACCCTTAACATCTTCTCTCTCTCTCTCTTTCTCTCCCTCCCTCCCTCCCTCTCTCTCTCTCTCTCTCTCTCTCCCTCTCTCGTGGTCCTTCCTCCCCCCCCCTCCCTTCCCTTAATTACTAATCATCTCTCTTCCTTCATCATTCCCTCCCCTCCCCTCCCCTCCCTCCCTCCCTCTCTAAGCTACCCACATCTTCCCTCCCTCCCTCCCTCCCTGCATTGCCCTTCCTCTCCCTCCTTTCCCTATCCCCTTCAATTATACCCTCCCTCCTCCCTCCCTTCCTCACATCTCTCCCTGGCTGGTCATTTCTCTCCCTCCCTCATCATACTCTCCTCTCTCTCCCTGTACCGTCCTTCTCCTCCCTCCCTCTCTACACTATTCACATCTTCCCTCCCTTGGTCTTCCTCTCCCTGCCTTGTCCTTCCCGTCTCTCCCTACCTCCCTCCCTCTCTTCACATATCTCCCTTCTCCCTCTCCCCATCCCTACCCTCCCTCCCCAACACATATCTTAACATCCTACCTTCCTCCCCATTTCTCTCTCCCTTCCCTTCAGGTTCTCTCTCTCTCTCTCTCTGCAAGGGGGGTGGAGGATGAAGAGGATGAGGGAGGGAGGAGGAAGAATGGGGGAGGAGAGGAGGTTGGGGAGGAAGGTTGAGGGAAGGAGGAAGGGGGTTGGAGGGAAGGTTGGGGGGGAGAGAGAGAGGGGGTTGGGGAAGAAGGCTGGGGGGAGAGGAGAGGGGAGCTAGGGAGGAAGGTTGAGGAGGAGGGGGGTTGGGGAGGAAGATTGGGGAGATGAGAGACGGGGTTGGGGGAGGAAGGCTGGAAGGGAAGGAGAGAGACAGAGGTTGGGGGAGGAAGACTGGGAGAGGAAAGGGGGTGGGGAGGAAGGTGGGGAGTGGAAGCAGAGGGGGTGGGGGGTGGGGAGGAAGGTTGGGAGGGAAGGAGAAGGGGATTGGGGGAGGAAGGTTGAGGAGGAGGGGGGTTGGGGGAGGAAGGTTGAGGAGGAGGGGGGTTGGGGGAGGAAGGTTGAGGAGGAGGGGGGTTGGGGGAGGAAGGTTGAGGAGGAGGGGGATGGGGAGAAGGTTGGGGGAGAGGATGGGGAGATGGGGGGGTGACAAGGCGCCTGCAAGGGGGTACTACACAGAATTACACAGCCAAGAAGTTCAGGTTGATTTTACGTCTTGGAAGAAATAGGGTGAAGAAAAGGCTGGAATTCTCACTCTTTTTTACCGATACGAGGCCCTTAGCAGCTTAATGGTTGTAATTATGACTACAATTTGACCTCCTGACCTCAATTAACCCTTACATGTCAAGGTTCTATCTATCTAACGCCAAACTATTTTATCTATCGCTGTAAACACCTAGAGGTCACGAGGTTAAAGCTATCTATCTATCTATCTATCTATCTATCTATCACTGTAAATATCCCGAGGTCAAAAGGCTAAATCTATCTATCTGTCTATCTATGTATATATCTATAACCAGACGCCTTAATCCCGCAAGGGGTGGCCACAAACAAATCGCCTCCATGTCGCCCTGTCCCCTGCCATATCGCTGCCCTCCCCTCAACTTACACCCCCCCTCTTTCATACACCTCTCCACTCCATCCCTCCACCTCATCCTCAGTCTCCCCCTCCCTCTCCCCTTTCCACCACACTCACATACACTCTCCTAGTTAGTCTCTCAGATGGTTTAGTATGATATGAGAGAGGGGGTGTAAGGTGGGGGGAGGGCAGCAAAATGGCAGGGGACAGGGTGACATGGAGGCGATTTGTTTGTGGCCACCCCTTACGGGATTATGGAGTCTGGCTACATAGTCAGACAGATAAAACTACTTGACAGAGAGAGAGAGAGAGAGAGAGAGAGAGAGAGAGAGAGAGAGAAGGCTTAGGGTGAGGGAGGGAATGTTAGACTAAGGAGAGTGAGGAAGCGAAGGGTGAGGGTGAAGGAGGGGGTGGGGGCGAGGGATAGGGGGGGAGGGGAGGGAGGCATCTGTCAGTACACGCAACCTTACTCCCCCCCTTCTCTCTCTCTCTCTCTCTCAACAATTCTCTGTCTTTTTCTCTCTACTCGCAACTTCTTAATTCCTCATATCAATAATTCTCTCTCTCTCTCTCTCTCTCTCTTAAAGCTCCCTTCCTCTACCTAAATTTACCCTTCGATGTCTGCCAGATTTCCGGTTTCCATTCCTTCCTTCCACCCTCTCCCAACACATTCTATTCCTTCCCCTCACCACATCACACCACATCGCACCGCACCACACCACACCACACCACACCACACCGCACCACACCACATCAAACCACACCACACTCGCCCCCTAAGACATTTAATATCTACCCCTCACCATACCACACCACACCACATCACACACCACCCCACACTACACCACACCACATCAAACCACACCATAACACACCACACCACACTCCCCCCCCCACAATACCCTTCCCCTCTCCCCTTCTCACACCCCTGCTTCGCCCCCTACCTTGCCCCCCTCCCCCTACCACGCCCATACCTGCCCATACCCTCACCTGTTCTTAATCAGCCACACACCTACCTTACCTTCCTCGTCTGGGGGCGCCTTCCTGCTTTACTAACCTTATTACACCTTAGATATATTAGTCAGGTAAAGGAGCTCCCTAACACCTTCTCCTTTGCGATTTATTTCTGTATATCAATAGTTAATATCCTTTTGTATGTTATTTATGCAGAGTATGGTGATCGTGGAAGGATTTATGTAACACAGAAGAGGACGGGAAGGTGTAATAAACAAAACAAATCGTTCAGGAGGAGGTGTTAGGGAGCTTCCTCAACCAACGTGAATTCGGATCTGTTGCTGTTTGCTTTCTTTATGCTCTCTCTTCCTCACACTCCACCTCCCTACCTCACACCCTCCCTTCCCCATCACCTAGCCTGACATGACCCCCTCCCCCTCCCCTCTTCCTCACACTCCACCTCCCTACCTTACACCCTCCCTTCCCCATCACCTATATAGCCTGATATGACTCCCTCCCCCTCCCCTCTTCCTCACACTACACCTCCCTACCTCACACCCACCCTTCCCCATCCCCTAGCCTGACATGACTCCCTCCCCCTCCCCTCTTCCTCACACTCCACCTCCCTACCTTACACCCACCCTTCCCCCATCTTATAGCCTGACATGACCCCCTCCCCCTCCACCTCCCCCTTCCCCCTCAGGACACGAAAGACAGACAGACAAACACACAGACAGCAGTAATCCCCCCACATCACCCCACACAGTATAATCATAGGCGATAAACCCAACTACCATCACCACTACACACAAACACCACCACCCCCCTCCCTACCCACTACGCTTTTTACGCCACTACGCAAAAACACCAAACACGGGTTTAGGGATGTAAGGCAGCGCTGGGTGCTCTCATAAACACACACATACACACAAGAAAAGTTTGATGTGGGAAGATTATTTACACATACACATACACACTGACACACACACACACACACACACACACACACACACACACACACACAAAGGAGAAGTCTGATGTGAGAAGAATATTTACACACACACACACACACACACACACACAGTCACAAACAACACTACTCCCCAAGAAAATCCACATTCTCATTACCACGCCATCAATTATACTTCTCCAGCCTAGGAGTTAGTTAATTCTGACTATCACTCTCCCATCTTGGAAATCCTACAATGAACCAATACACCCTGATACAGATACACACAGCAGATATAAACACCCCTAACACCTCTTCCTAGGCGATTTATTTGATGACACCTTGCCCTCCTCTTCTGTGCTACTTCAGTCATTCTTATATCATCCTACTCTACATATATAACGTATCCAAGAATAAATCGGTAAGGCAGAGGTGTTAGGGATATTTCTTAACCCCAGCCGATGAGTGGATGGTACAGATCCGGCAAGCACGAACAACACTAGCCTCTCTGTCCTCGTCCACTTTCCCAGAATTCAATTTTCCTGAATGAGCTGACAAAGGGCCTCTCTCTCTCACTCACTCATTCACACACACACACACACACACACACACACACACACACACACACACCAACTTACATCCACCCACCCACTCACTCACTAACCCCCCCCCCTCTCTCTCTCTCACACACACACACACACACACACACACCAACTCACCAACTCCCACCCACCCACGAACCCACCCACTCACTAACTAATCCCCCCCCTCTCTCTCTCTCTCTCTCACACACACACACACACACACACACACACACACACACACACACACACACACACACACACCCGGGGAGGCTGCAAGAGATCGAGCAGCGACACCACCATATTTTCCCAACCTCAAGGCAACTCTACTCCATGACAAATCTGATTCCTAAGTGGGGGTGATAAATAAATCTTAATTAATCCCTTTACTGTCACAACACCCTCCAAAGCAAATAGACACAGATAGATAGATACATAGATGGATAGATAGATGGACAGACAGATAGATGGACAGACAGATAGATAATAAGGTAATAAAGAGGTCAGGAACTTTAGAAGGATAAGTGGACCTAGACCCGCCTACCACTTAATCAATTCAAGACACGAGAAGGTCACTTACTCTTCCGCCCAATTCCACTCCTTAGTCTGTATCCTCGTGGGTTAAGGAAGCTCCCTAACACCTTCTCCTAAGCGATTTATTTTGCTTACACCTTACTGTTCAATTCTGGGCTCTACATCAATCCATCCAATATCGCCACACTCTGCATAAACAACGTACAAAGGGATATTAGCCAGCCATATCCACAAACTAAATCGCTAAGGAAGAGGTGTTAGGGGGCTAAATTTACGAGATTACGAGTCTCTATGTACTATCGGAGACAAATATTCGCCTCGCAATTTCCTCTACAGGCTAATATTCCTAAGCTGAGAGAGGCTAAGTATGTTTATGTTACGTCAGTGAGGAGAGTGACTACATACTTAAGTGTGACGTTGGTTAAGTGGAATAGGAGGAAACTTTTTGACACAGGCGGTATATCTCTTCTCACTCCCACCCTCATACCACCCACACCAGCTCTACACCACCCACACCAGCTCTACACCACCCACACCACCTCTCCCCACAAGCCAACATCAGGACTCACCACACTCACCTTCCTTCAGTCTTCTTTCATTATCATTACTATTTTCAGTATCATATCACTGTTCTCTACACACACACACACACACACACACACACACACACACACACACACACACAAAACCCTCCACCCAACCCCACCCCTCCACACCCAATCCAACCCCACACACACATACAGTAACTTCTCAACCTCTCTCTGCCCCTCATCCCCACCACCCTGTCCCCCACCCCTCTACGCCCCCCTCTCCATACCTGATTCCAATAATTATCACTTACGGACAAAAAGGGACCGGGTGAACTGGGCGCTACTGTGTGCTCCTTTTTGCTAACCCGGAATTACTGTGTTCCTAATTTGTAGCGGCGACCAGGGGAGGGAAGGAGGGAGGGAGGGAGGAAGGAAGGAAAGGAGGAAGGGAGGAAGGAAGGAAGGAAGGAAGGAAGGAAGGAAGGAAGGAAGGAAGGAGAGGGAGAAAGGAAACATGGGACGGATGAATGGATGGAGAAAGGAAAGGAATGGATGGAATGAGATGGAAAGAAGAATGTAAGGGATGGGATGGAGAAGAGAGGCGAAAGGAAGAAGGAAGGAAGGAAGGGAAGGAGGAAGAGGGAAATGGGGGAACAGAGGTGTGTGTGTGTGTATTGTGAAGTGTAGCTGGGTGGTGGTGTAGAAGTGGGTGTGGCTGGGTGGGTGTGGGTGTGGATGTGAGGAGGGAGAGTTAGGATAATTGTAAAAGTGGCGTGGTGAATGAGTGCGGGTGTGGCTGGTGGTGTGTATGATGATGATGATGATGATGATGATGATGATGAGGAGGAGGAGGAGGAGACAGGGTTGTATGGGGAGGGGAAGAAGGCTTAAACCACTGCCTATCAACTACACGAGGTAAATTTTTCCAAGTCCAACTCTTCCACTAGAATCCAAACCTCAAAAATCCACAGCTGGGTAAACAAGGACATGAATGGAAACGAAACGACCTTTGCCTACGACTCTGACCGGCACAGGAATTGAACTCTGGTTCTTCCACTTCCTACCATGACCTGCCAACCACTGCACGAAAGGAGGACGTGTGGATGGACGGGATGATTTTGGAGAGGGTGCAAGACGGGCCAAAATGGTTGTCTTAAAAATAAATATAAGTTTGTAGGTATGATTATTCTTCTTTAGTTAACCCATTTACTAAACAAGTCTCCTTTAAAAATACAAATAAACCAATAATCAAATAAACAAACTCTCTCATTCTTCATCACCTGCCTCTCACCTCTCTCCTTCCACTCCATCTCATGCTCAGTCCTCCTCTTCTCGATCTCTGGCCACCTCAGTCTCTCCCACATATATAAAAGAAAAGCGGGGCTGTCTCTCCCTCTCCACTCGCTCCACAAGGCCAGTCCACTCACTCCACAAGGCCAGTCCACCCACTCCACTCGCTCCACATGGCCAGTCCTTCCACTCCATTCGCTCCACATGGCCAGTCCACCCACTCCACTCGCTCCACATGGCCAATCCACCCTCTCCACTCGCTCCACATGACCAATCCACCCTCTCCACTCGCTCCACATGGCCAGCCCACCCACTCCACTCGCTCCACAAGGCCAATCCACCCTCTCCACTCGCTCCACATAGCCAATCTACCCACTCCACTCGCTCCACATGGCCACTCCACCCTCGCTTCGGGCATCATTTGTAACCACTTAATCATCCACTTACATACACAATCCCAGATATTACCGTTCTCTCTGAAAGTACGATCGTGCATGAATCAGGCGAATTATTTGAGAGAGAGTGACGAGGATGTGAAATTGAGAGAGAGAGAGAGAGAGAGAGAGAGAGAGATGAGTGGAGTGAATTAGAGAGAGGGATTTGCGTGTGAGTGAGTTAATGAGGAAGACAGAAATGCGTGAGAGAGAGAGAGAGAGAGAGAGAGAGTGG
The DNA here is from genome assembly GCF_032717465.1 of Coenobita brevimanus. Lineage (NCBI taxonomy): Eukaryota > Metazoa > Arthropoda > Malacostraca > Decapoda > Coenobitidae > Coenobita > Coenobita brevimanus. The sequence goes on along the minus strand of NC_137014.1, from coordinate 2,214,017 downwards.
GTGACTGAGCGAGGGGAGGGAATGGCGTGCGTGAGCGTGGGGTAGGAGGGTGGGATGTGGGTGTGGGTGGGTGGAGAGAGAGAGAGAGAGAGGGCGGTGGGGGGGGGAGGAATGTGTGTACAAGGGGGCGCTCGTGCAAGCCGCTCGTGTGCGTCTCGTTACACGTTCATAATACTCACCTACAAAGCTACACACAAAAAACGCACCCCGATAACTTACTCACATTACGAGACAACTACACACACACACACACATACACACACACACACACACACACACACACACACACACACACACACACACACGAACTACTCCACAGCACACCATACCATACCATACCACACACCCACCCACCCACACACACACACCACTCCACAGCACACCACACCCACACCCACACATAACTAGAAGACTCAAATCTGTACACTAAAGACAAAACACAATCAGCCCGACTTAGACCCTTTTTTCTCAGTCCAACCCTTCCCCTGGTCCTGTCCTTTAATCTGTACAATGGGATGGGAGCTTAGCGTGAAGAATGAGTGTGCGTGAGTGTACATTAGGTGAGTCTGGCGGGGTTAGAGTGAATTAATAATCAAGCTAGTTGGAGTTTCTTGCACACATCACCGCCCCCTCTTTCACTCTTGCTGGTTACCCCTCCTTTCCTTGCTCCCCTCCCCACCCCACTCCCCTACCCCCTCCCCCACCCCTCACACACACGCCATCAACCTCATAAAAGATGGAGTCAGGCATTGGTGGGTTAGGGTGGAGGTGGATAGTATGGGTGGTGAGGGGGGAGGTCAAGGTGGGGGAAGGATAGTAGTAGGGGTGGTGAGGGGGAGGTCAGGGTGGGGGAAGGATAGTAGTAAGGGTGGAGTAAGGGTGGAGAGGGGGGAGGTTAGAGTGGGGGGGTTAGAGTGGGGGGAGGTTAGAGTGGGGGAAGGATAGTAGGGGTGGTGAGGGGGAGGTTAGGGTGGGGGAAGGATAGAAGTAGCGGTGGTGAGGGGGAGGTCAGGGTGGGGGAAGGATAGTAGTAGGGGTGGTGGAGGGGGGAGGTAAGAGTGGGGGGAGGTTAGAGTGGGGGAAGGATAGTAGTAGGGGTGGTGAGAGGGAGGTTAGGGTGGGGGAAAGATAGTAGGGGTGGTGGTGGGGGAGGTTGGGGTGGGGGCAGGATAGTAAGGGTGGGGGGAGGAAAGTAAGGGTGGTGGAGGGGTAGGTTTGGGTGGGGGAGGCTAGTAAGGGTGGTGGAGGGGGAGGTTTGGGTGGGGGAGGAAAGTAAGGGTGGTGGAGGGGGATGTTAGGGTGGGGGAGGAAAGTAAGGGTGGTGGAGGGGGATGTTAGGGTGGAGGGATGAAACTGAGAGGGGGGGGGATAGGGTGATGAGGGAGGTGTGGACAGAGGAGCTTTGAGAAATGATGGGGGTGGGGATAGAAGTGGGGGGGGGGAATGAACGACGGGTGATGGAGTGGGGATAGCAAAGATGGGGGAGGGGAAGGAATGGGGTAGTGGAGGGGTGGGGATAGAAGTGGGGGGAGGGGAATGAACAAGGGGGTGGAGGGGGTGGGGATAGAAGTGGGGGGGAGGGGAAGGAATGGGGAGGTGGAGGGGGTGGGGATAGAAGTGGGGAGGGTGGAGAATAGACGGGGATGATGGGGGAGAAGAGGGGAGGATAGAATAGCCCTAAGGTAAACTATCTATCTATTGCCAGACCCCTTGATCCCTTATACGTGGTGGCCACAAACAAATCGTCTCCACGTCACCCTGTCCCCCGTCATTTCACAGCCCTGCTCCCAATTCACAAACCCTTTTCTCATATACCTCTCCATTCCATCCCTCCATCTCATCCTTGGCCTTCCCCTCATTCTTCCTATCTTCAGACGATTTTACTCAGCTTGGGACGTCAGGATCGGACTGGAGGGGTTAGACAGCCATAAACCCCTTCCTTCCCTCACCCCTACGCTGAATAAAATCGTCCGGGTGGCTAAAATAAATCGCAGAGGAAGGGTTGATAGGGGAAAAGGTTGTGAATCAAAACCTCTCTCTCTCTCTCTCTCTCCCTCTCTCTCTCTTTCTCTCTCTCTCTCTCTCTCATGCTGAAGGAAATAGTCTGGTTATTAAAGGGAATGGAGAGAGAGAGAGAGAGAGAGAGAGTGTGTGTGTGTGTGTGTGTGTGTGTGTGTGTGTGTGTGTGTGTGTGTGTGTGTGTGTGTGTGTGTGTGTGTGAGTGTGTGTGTGTGTGTGTGTGTGTGTGTGTGTGTGTGTGTGAGAGAGAGAGAGAGAGAGAGAGAGAGAGAGAGGTAATAAGGTGAGGGTGATGATAATGATGATGAGGGAGAGTAGGGGCGGGGGGGGGGAGAGGGGCTATGGTGTATAAAGAGGCTTGAAGTGAGGGGAGAGGGGAGAGGGGAGAGATGGAGAGAGAAAGGAAGAGGGAACATTGGGCTAGAGGCTATTCTCATTAAACATTACACGTTGACATCCTATCCTTTCCATCCTCTCTTTACGCCTCTCTCTCCTCTCTACACTCTTCCTTCCTCTCTTTACGCCTCTCTCTCCTCTCTACACTCTTCCTTCCTCTCTTTACCCCTCTCTCTCTTTTCCTTTCCTTTCCTTACTTTCTTCCTTCCTCTCTCCTTTACTCTCCTTTCCTTTCCTTCCTCTCTTTACCCCTCACTCTCCTCTCTACTTTCTTCCTTCCTCTCTTTGCCCCTCACTCTCCATTCCTTTCCTTTCCTTCCTCTCTTTACCCCTCTCTCTACTCCCTTCCTCTCTCCTTTACTCTCCTTCCTCTCTTTACGCCTCACTCTCCACTCCTTTCCTTTCCTTCCTCCCTTTACCCCTCTCTCTCCTCTCTACTCTCTTCCTTCCTCTCCTTATGCCTCTCTCTCCTCTCTACTCTTCTCCTTCCTCTCTTTACCTCTACTCTCCTTTCCTTTCCATCCTCTCTTTACGCCTCTCTCTCCTCTCTACTCCCTTCCTCTCTTTACCCCTCTCCTCTCCACACTCTTCCTTCCTCTCTTTACCCCTCTCTCTCTTTTCCTTTCCTTTCCTTACTTTCTTCCTTCCTCTCTCCTTTACTCTCCTTTCCTTTCCTTCCTCTCTTTACGCCTCACTCTCCTCTCTACTTTCTTCCTTCCTCTCTTTGCCCCTCACTCTCCATTCCTTTCTTTTCCTTCCTCTCTTTACCCCTCTCTCTCCTCTCTACTCTCTTCCTTCCTCTCTCCATTACCCTCCTTCCTCTCTTTACGCCTCACTCTCCATTCCTTTCCTTCCTCTCTTTATCCCTCTCTCTCCTCTCTACTCTCTTCCTCTCACCATTACTCTCCTTCCTCCCTTTACGCCTCACTCTCCATTCCTTTCCTTCCTCCCTTTAACCCCTCTCTCTCCTCTCTACTCTCTTCCTTCCTCTCTCTCCTCTCTACTCTCTTCCTTCCTCTCTCTCCTCTCTACTCTCTTCCTTCCTCTCTTTACCCCTCCCTATTCTCCTTTTTCTTCGTCTTCTTTTTCTTCTTATTATTATTATTCTCCCCCTCCTCCTCCTCTTCCTCCTCCTCCTTCTTCTTCTTCTTCTCCGTCTTCTTCTTCTTATTATTATTATTACTGGTTATTATTATTGTTATTATTATTATTATTATTATTATTATTATCCTTCTTCTTCTCCTTTTTCTTCGTCCAATCCTCTTTATCGTCATCATTAACTCTTATTCTCTCTCATCCCTTCTTTTTCCAACTTCCCTCTAACTTGCAGGCTTATCTCCCCCCCTTCCCCCTCCTCTCGCAGCCCCCCACCATCCTCCTTTCGGGGGATAGGGGGGGTGAGGGGACGTCTGTAAAATCCAATAAAAGTTAAACACCACAGAACTTCAAGACAAAATGAATCGCTAAAGAAAAGGTGTTAGGGAAAGGGCGTAAGGGAAGGGGTGTTAGGGAAAGGGTGTTACGGAGAGGGTGTGACGGGAAGGGTGTGACGGAAAGGGTGTGACGGGAAGGGTGTTCCGGGAAGGATGTTACGGAAAGGGTGTGATGTATAGGGTGTTAGGGGAGGGGTGTGACGGAAAGGGTGTGATGTATGGGGTGTTACGGAAAGGGTGTGACGGGAAGGGTGTTAAGGGAAGAGTGTTACGGAAGGGGTGTGACGGCAAGGATGTGACGGAAAGGGTGTGACGGAAGGGGTGTTACGGAATCTAACTCCCCCCCCCCCGTTACGATGGAATGGAGGCCTTACAAGAGCTACCGTGAGGCCCTATGCAGCTGAGGTCAAGGTGCTGTTGGGTTGGGTTGGGTTGGGTTGGGTTGGGCTGGGTTGGGTTGGGTTGGGTTACGTTAGGTTTAGATTAGGTTGGGTTGGGTTGGGCTGGGCTGGGTTGGGCTGGGTTGGGTTGGGTTAGGTTAGATTAGGTTGAGTTGGGTTGGGTTGGGTTGGGTTGGGTTGGGCTGGGTTGGGTTGGGTTAGGTTGGGTTGGGTTGGGCTGGGCTGGGTTGGGTTGGGTTGGGTTGGGTTGGGCTGGGTTGGGCTGGGTTGGGCTGGGTTGGGTTGGGCTGGGTTGGGTTGGGTTGGGTTGGGTTGGGTTGGGTTGGGTTGGGGTTAGGTTAGATTAGGTTGAGTTGGGTTGGGTTGGGTTGGGTTAGGTTAGATTAGATTAGGTTGAGTTGGGTTGGGTTGGGTTGGGTTGGGCTGGGTTTGGTTTGGTTGCGTTTGGGTTGAGAAGACAAGGAAGGGAGGGAGTGACAAGCAGGAGTGGAAGGGAGAGAAGGAGAAGAAAGGGAGGGAAGAGAAAGGAGAAGAAAGGGACAGGAGAGAGAAGAAAGGGAGAAGAGAGAAGAGAGTAGAAAGAACGGAGAAAGAATGGGAGAGAAGAGAGAAAACGTGAATGGAAAAGAGAAGAGAGGAGAGAAGAGAAGAGACAAGAAAGGAAGAGGAGAGGCGAAGATAGCAACAGAACTACATAATAATTTAAAAAAAAAAAAGTTACAAGAAAAAAAAAAGAAGAGAATTTTTGGAAACGGGGGGGGGGGTAGACACAGCATGCATCCAACCTTCCCAATGTTTTTTTTTTTTTAAATATATATCTCAATGCTTTTTTTCGGATATAGAATTAGTCAAAAAAATAAATATAAAAATGACGCCCTTGGGCTGAAGAGGTTATTTTTCACACACACACACACACACACACACACACACACACACACACACACACGGTATCATGTTTACGTCTAATGGCATATCATTATTATTATTATTATTATTAATATTATTAATATTATTAGTATCATTATTATTATTATTGTTGTTATTACCATTATTATTATTATTATTTTTATTATTATTATTGTCATTATTATTTTGTGAGCTGAACATCAATTTACTCCACCTCCACCACCACCATCTTTAGCACCACCACCACCATCATCACCACCACCATCATCATTACCACCACCACCACCACCATCACCACCACACTAAAATTACCCACACAACACCCTAACAGATCCTGACATAACTCCACTCTTCCTTTACTACACCAATTACTAATAAAACCTCAGGTCTTATTAAACACAGTACCACACACAGCACACATATTTAACAGATGAACAGTCTATCTATCTATCTATTGCCAGACGCCTCAATCCCGTTTGGGGTGGCCACAAACAAATCGCCTCCAAGTCGCCCTGTCCCCCGCCATTTCACTGCCCTGCTCCTAACTCACACTCCCCTCTCTCATATACCTCTCCACCCCATCCCTCCATCTCATCCTCGGCCTCCCCCTCCCTCTTCCCCCCTCCACCTCACTCACATACACTTTCTTCGTCAGTCTTTCACCCTCCATCCTCTCCACATGGCCAAACCACCTCAGTGTGTTCCTCATAACGCTTCCTATCACATCCACATCCACACCACAACGCTCCTTTATATCCTCATTCGTCAGCCTGTCTCTCCATGTGACTCCACAGGCTCCTCTTAAATAACTCATTTCCACTGCTCTCACTCTTGACTTGTGTCCTTCCAACAACGTCCAAGCTTCACTTCCATACGTTAGAGTTGGTATCACAATACTGTCATGTAGTAACTTTTTCACTTCCATGCTCACTTCCCTGTTTCTTATCACTGCTTTCAAAGAACCAGCAACCTTTCTTCCATGCTGTACCCTTTCAAGCACTTCACCTTCCAAACCTCCATCCTTACTCATCACACTACCCAAGTACTTAAACGTACTCACATTTTCCAATTCCTCACCATCCAACCTCGCTGTACATTCACTGACTTCACCTCTCTCAAAGACCATCACTTTACTCTTCCCTACATTCACCTTTAGATTCCGTTTCTTACACACTCTCCCAAACTCATCCACCAAGCCTTGCAGCTCCCCTTCGTCTTCACTCAACAACACAGTATCATCTGCAAACAACAGTACAGGGAGTTTCCAAACACTATCCTCTCTCACCAGGGCCACTCCAACATCCACTACCCTACCTTGTACCTCTTTTATTACCCCATCCATGTACAGACTGAACAACGATGGAGACATGACACATCCCTGTTTCAAACCAACTTTCAAAGAGAAAAATTCACTTAGTTCACCATCCACACGCACTGCAGCCTTCGCACCATCGTACATACTCTTCACAGCATTCAACAACTTCCCATCTACTCCATATATTCTTAATACTTTCCACAATCCTTGTCTATCCACCCTATCATATGCTTTCTCCAAATCCATGAAAGCCGCATACAACTTCTTTCCCTTCTCTAGAAACTTTTCCATTAAAGATCTAAGAATGAATATCTGATCTACACAACCTCTTCCCTTCCTAAAGCCTCCCTGTTCTTCTCCAACTAATTCCTCTGTTCTTCCCCTAACTCTGTCAATAAGTATCCTACCATACACTTTTCCTATTATACTAAGAAGACAGATGCCCCTATGAACAGAGGAAGGAAAAACACATATAAAGAAACTCTATGAATATCCCAAAGAGTAAAGTAAAATTCAAAGTAAAATCTGTTTTGCAAAATATTGGTAAAAAAAAAAAATTCCTTTATTCCACAGCCCTCCATATAACACTGTTACAAAAAAAAAAAAAAAGGCCCTTCATTAAAATAGTAAAATTATTCAAAAAATTAAAAATATCTATTCAAAAAAGTAAAAAAATCCCTTTCTTCCAAAACCAAAAAAATCCCTTCATTCAAAAACTAAAAAAATCCCTTTATTCAAAAACGTACAAAATTCCCTTCATTCAAAAACGTAAACAAATCCCTCTATTGCCAAACCCGCCACACGAAACTCAACGCTAAATTCAACCCGCCAAATCTGCAACACAACTCCAATCGCCATTTATTGCACGCCTTGCACACTGTCAACACCTGCAACAGTTCATCAACACACTACACAATCCACCATCAGCTGCTTCCTATACTCCACTCACTCCTATTTGATCTAAAAACGGCCGCCTCGCCGCCTCAAATGCCGCGCTGTCACTGCGGACTAGCGCTTGAAGGCTACTAGTCACGAAGAAGTGCTAAGGGGGGATGTAGAGCCGTAGGAATGATTTGTCACTGGACTTTGGAAAATATGATGGAAAAGGTAAAAAAAAATCACTAGAATAAATAATAATAATAATAATAATAATAATAATATACTAACAATAACAATAATAATAATAATAATAATAATAATGATGATAATAATAATAATAGTTGTAGTAGTAATAGTAGTAGTAGTAGTAACAATAATAATAATTGTAATAAAAATGATGATGATGATGATGATGATGATGATGATAATAATGATGATGATGATGATAATAATAATAATAATAATAATAATAATAATAATAATCAAATAATACTAAGCTCTATATCAAAGTTCTAAATAATAACAATAATAACAATACAACTAACTCCCTTCTAATTACTGGTGAGAGCAAAATCACATTGAAAGTAAGAGGCAATAACAAAATAACTCAATAAAGCTCATTTCTAAGTAAAACAGAGCTCTAAGTAACTCAAAATTATAAATAATCTCTAAGTAAAGCTCATTTCTAAGTAACAGGGAGCTCTAAGTAACTCAAAATCCCTCCAAAAATACTCCAATTTCCTTTTTTGAATACCCAAGATGGCGTCACTTTCCAAAAAAAATATTTCTCACAATCTTTTCTATATATTTAAAGGAAGCAATGTTATTTTTTTTGTTTTTTATTTTTCCACTTGTTTTTTCGTTTATTTTGTCTTGGGGAAACGTTCACACACACACACACACACACACACACACACACACACACACACACACACACACACACACACATCACTTTTTACACATGATTTTCCGCATCACAAATTTAACACAGACCAGTTTCCCCTCTCTCTCTCTCTCTCTCTCTCTCTCTCTCTCTCTCCATGAACCCTTTCCCCTATGTCTTCTTCTTCTCTCTCTCTCTCTCTCCATGAACCCTTTCCCCTATGTCTTCTTCTTCTTCTCTCTCTCTCTCTCTCTCTCTCTCTCTCTCTCTCTCTCTCTCACCTGCGTCGCAAGAAGACAGGTATATGAGAACAAGGCGGGCTTAATCTTCTAGTTGTTCAATAATACTTTCTTTTTGCTGGATAGTATTTTCACATAATCCTCCACTACGTCAAAATTATTACTCCAACAGCACTCATCTTCACAGGGTGTACTGTCATGGCCTCCTCTCACCCTCCACCTCACTTCCAGCTCATTTCACTCATTTTCTTATCCCCTACACTCATTTCTTTACATCCGAGTGAGAGCAGTAGTCCTCCCGTGGTTCCGTCTCTTCTGCGATTTATTCCAGCTAGTCCCGGGGTGAAAGCGTTAATCCTCCCGTGGTTCCGTCTTTCCTGCGATTTATTCCAGCTAATCCCGGCGTGAAAGCATCAATCCTCCCGTGGTTCCGTCTCTTCTGCGATTTATTTCAGCTAAGGACGATTTTATTCAACTGAGTGAGCTATAGGAGCCCAAGAGAGAGAGAGAGAGAGAGAGAGAGAGAGAGAGAGAGAGAGAGAGAGAGAGACCCAACCTAGCAGTGAAAAAGCCATGCAGAATCAGTGAATTAACAATGAATAAAGGCAGTGACTCTAACACCTCTTCCTGAGCGATTTATTTTTGGATATGGCTGGTTAATATCCTTTTATACGTTATTTATGCAGAGTATGGGGATATTGGAAGGATTTATACAACACAGACGACGGCAGTGAGGCGTAATAAGCAAAATAAATCGCTCAGGAAAATGTGTTAGGGAGCTTCCTTAACCGACGAGAATACGGGTCTCTGCCGCCACCGAACTGACAATGGTTAGGAAAAATAGTAGAAGTAGTAGTAGTAGTAATAATAATAATAATAATAATAACAACAACAACAATAGTAGTAGTAGTAGTAGTAATAATAATAATAATAACAACAATAGTAATAGTAGTAGTAGTAGTAGTCATAGTAGTAGTAGTAGTAGTAGTAGTAGTAGTAGTAGTAGTAGTAATAATAATAATAATAATAATAATAATAATAATAATAATAATAATAATAATAATAACAATAATACAGCTGCCATTTACACCTCACTGCATTGTCAATTATATTTCTTATGCACCGCCTCGCATTTTATTTGTTTATGTCTGTTTAAGTTTACACAAGAACAGAACAAACAAACAAACAAATCCACACACCCGAGTACAGGTGTCCTTAATTACAGGTGTTCCCCGTAAAAGGTCAGAGTTTATAATATTCCCGTCGACTGAGGAAGCTCTCTAACACATTCTCATAAGCGATTTATTTTGTTTATTGCACCTTACTGTCCTCTTCTGCATTAAAAAAATCCTTCCAATATCGCCATACTCTGCATAAATAACCTACAGACGGATATCAATCAGCCATATCCAAAAATAAATCGCTAAGGAAGAGGTGTTAGGGACAGATGACAAAAATCCTTCCAATATCGCCATACCCTGCATAAATAACCTACGAACGAATATTAATCAGCCATATCCAAAAATAAATCGCTAAGGAAGAGGTGTTAGGGAAGGGTGACAGCGCATACCACCACAGGGTCGTACAAAGAGTAACGAAAGGGGGGGGGGGTCGTGGTAGTGGTCGTAGTAGTAGTAGTAGTAGTAAAGTTAAAATGAACGATACGTGAAAAGTTACAATTTATCTTTGGCTCTGTACCATGCACCCTCCCGTACCCTCCTGCCCACCCACCACTGCAGTCACGGGGCCTTGGTGTGGTACAGGGAGCAGGATTGAGCAGGAAGGGGCAGAGAACACAGCGGCAATGAGCAGGACAGGGCAGGGCAGGGCAGGACAGGGGCAGGGAGAAGGGCAGGGCAGGGCAGTGCAAGACAGAGCAGGGCAGGAAGCAGGGCAGGACAGAGGTAGGAAGAAAGGTAGGGCAGGAAGAAGGGCAGGGCAGGGCAAGACAGGAAGCAGGGCAGGGCAGGGCAAGTGTAGCGACAGTAGGTAAATGTGTTGTGCTGTGCGCGAAACTAGAAATAAGGATTCTGGCGAGGACGCGAAGGTGGAAATCTCAAGGTGCATAAGACAAAGGTGAGAGGTGAACACAGCTGGCCAGTACGAGAAGACTTACAGCCGTACTCTTAAAAATAATCCCTTCCCTAAACTTTCCCTCCCCGTCGAACGAGTTTTGATTTCCATCGGTATTCAGAATCACTTGGAAGGGAAGGGGAAATCTTCAGGTTGGTGGCCCTGTTCAGCTAAAACGACCCATCCTGCTGATATTTGTTACGTTGGAGCGCTAGAATTATAAACCAATACATCAAAACACACATATCTCGTGCTGGATAATGGAAGCACAACACATTTGAGATGTGGCAGGTGGCCACCACATCCATACTGTTGGTTTGTATTCAGCCATAAACACCATTCTGGCCAACACCGCGGCGATGTTCACTCTGCAATATCTTGATAATAAATTATACTCGAGGTCTATTATTATCTTCAATGTTGTTATTCGTAAGTGTAAGAATCACTTGTTAACGTCCGTCTCATTGACTCGCATGGCGGCGCTCACTTGTTTTTTTCCCACCTGGAAGTCATGAGCCGAACCACTCATGTGACCTTGATGGCAGATTTTCCTTCCCCGGGCAAATTAACAAGCAAAATGTTTCTTGAAAAAAATCCTCGTGTGATCCTGGCCATAATGTATAAGATGTGTCAGTGTCAGATCATATAAGACTGGATGAATATCGGAGGCGGTGCGTCGTCTGCCGTGTTTATGTCTGGCTAAACACCTCAGCCGACATGGGTCACACTTTTCAAAAGATACAAATAACACTATAAGAAATCAGTATATCGTTGTAAATCGTATTAATAATATTGTACAGTATCTTTCATCGATTTTTGAAAAACATTTAAGACAATGAACTACAAAAGAACGCACAAAAATTGCGAAGGGATTTTTGAAGAGACGGGTCAAATGATTCCGTCAAGTTCCAATATTTCGGCTACTGGAAGGAAAGACCTTGCCCTTCGAGCAGCTCAGAAAGGGAATGATTTTTGTAACAATACCAATTCAGCGAAGAATAACCTTCACATGCATCTAAAAGGGATGGAAAAGTTTAAGAATACGGGCTTCTAAACTGAATAAAAATCACCGTAAGAAAAAATACCAACGTCTCGTGTTCGTAAAATGCAGTATATGTGATGGCAGGGTAAGGCAGGGTGGAGTGAGGGAGGGGAAGGTGGGCAGGGGTAGAGTGAGGGAGGGCAAGGTGGAGAGGGGTAGAGTGAGGCAGGGTAAGATGGAGAGGGGTAGAGTGAGGGAGGGCAAGGTGGGGAGGGGTAGAGTGAGGGAGGGCAGGGTGGGGAGGGGTAGAGTGAGGGAGGGCAAGGTGGGGAGGGGTAGAGTGAGGGAGGGCAGGGCGGAGAGGGGCAGAGTGAGGGAGGGCAGGGTGGAGAGGGGCAGAGTGAGGGAGGGCAGGGCGGAGAGGGGTAGAGTGAGGGAGGGCAGGGTGGAGAGGGGTAGAGTGAGGGAGGGCAGGGTAAGGTGAAACAAGAGTAGGACAAGGTAGGGCAGGGCAGGTAGGAACACAGGTAAAAGAAGGCGTTAGTGTTGATACAAATGGATAGCCTTCACAACTCAGGCTCTACGTCCACAAAAAAAAAGATGAAAAAAAAAACACTCAATATCACAACACACACACACACACACACACACACACACACACACACACACACACGACGAAAAAAACGACTCCCTCCACCATGCCTCTCAAAATTACTACCGGATTTTTTTTTTTTTTAAATAACAGAACGGAGGAAGGAAAAACAAATGGGGAAAAAAAAAATAATCCATACACCAGATTACTGGTGTCCTCTGTTCATAAAATATCTGTAACAGTTAGACTTGAAGAGTTGTGGGTTGAAATTTGGAGGAAAACAACTCTGGGGAAGCAAGTTCCAGAGAGATGCAGTTCGGGGAATGAAAGAATTCTGATAGGCAGAAGTTCTGCAATATGGTTGAGTGACATTCCAGTCATGAGCGCTACCAGATGCCCGTGTAGCACGAGGGAAGGCATGGAGAGGTGGCACCATGGACGCAACTTCGTCTGAGCATTTGCCAAAAAAATATCTGTAAAATAATGCAAGGGAGGCAACATTCCTTCTTACTTGCAGGGGAGGTAGTTTATATGTAATGGCAGGGTTGTTAATGATTCTAACAGCTTTATTCTGAATTTTGTCCAGTTGTCTCAATGCAACCTCTCCACAACCATTCCACAAGGGTGAGCAATATTCAAGCTGAGAGCGCACATGACTCTTTTAAATTATAGCTAACTGCTCATCGGCGAAGAAGTTACGGACTCTGTACAATAATCCAAGTTTCTTTGAGGCGGTTTTAGCAAGTGATCTGACATGAGAGGTCCAGGTGAGGGCACTGTTAAGTGAGACACCAAGAATTTCAATACTTTTGGAGATGGGAATATTAGTAGCACTGAAGGTAATGTACGAATCTGGCAATATCTGTCTATTAGTAAACTGTATATATTTAGTTTTACTAGCATTAAAAGAGACAAGGTTGTTTTGTCCCCATTCACTGATTGTAACTAGATCTTGATTTATGGAGATGGCTGTACTGAGTTGAGAGGTAGAGATATTAGACTTTGTAAATGGATGTCTGAGTGTGAATGAACTATGTAGTGTTGTGTCATGTGCATATGAGTGAACGGGATTGTGAGTGACAGATAAGAGATCATTAATATGAACCAGAAATAGGGTTGGCGCCAGAACTGATCACTCAAATAATTCCACTTCACCAAGCTCCTCAGAATTACCACAGTTATTCAGAGAGCACTATACCTTCTCACCAATACTTTCCCAGCACCAAACCTCACCACATCATCCTACATACAAACTAGGCATCTTAATTTCACCACACCAAGCCTCCTGAACGTCTTGAGATGCCGTGAAGACAGACTGAGGAGGACACGAAGGAGATTAAGATGGAGAGTTACACTTATCTGGTCGACTTTAAGGTGCAGATTAAACTTGTTCGTAGCGCCTCTGCACAAGCGACTCATTCCCACTTTACACGTTACCTTCTTCACCTCGTCGCTCAAACCAGGTATTTCAAGTGCCGCAGGTGAGTCCGTAATGCATATTCACAAGCGATTTATTTCTATTTTACAAATTAGTTTTTTCACCTCGTCGCTCAAACCAGGTATTTCAGGTGCCGCAGGTGAGTCCGTAGTGCCTTTTCACAAGCGATTTATTTCCTATTTTCCACGTTACCGTCTTCACCTCGTCGCTCACACCAGGTATTTCAGGTGCCGCAAGTGAGTCCGTAGTGCCTTTTCACAAGCGATTTACTTCCTATTTTCCACGTTACCATCTTCACTTCACCGCCCAAACCAGGTATTTCAGGTGCCACAGGTGAGTCCGTGGTGCCTCTTCACAAGCGATTTATTCTCGTTTCCCACGTAAATTTCTCATGTATATTATGTTCGATTCACTCCGCCGCTCATACCGGTATTTCAGGTGCCACAGGTGAGTACGTCGCGCCTCTTCACAAGCGATTTATTTCCATTATACACGTGCTTTTCCTTTGCATATTAAGTACATCTGTTTAATACCGACAAAGTTTCCATCAGTAACACACGCGTTGATAATGAAAGCCCGATGTGCAAAATAAATCGCTCAGGAGGAAGCGTTACGTCACCCTAGAAGCCAAGATAAGGGCCTCACACTGGCACTAAAAAATAAATAAATAAATAAATAATCCGGTTAATATTCATCCATATCTATTTTATTATTATTATTATTATTACTATTATTATTACTATTATTATATGAGAGAGGGGGTGTGAGCTGGGAGCAAAGCAGTGGCATTGGACAGGACGGCATGGAGGCGATTTGTTTGTGCCCACCCCTTACGGGATTGATGTGTCTGGCAGTAGATAGATAAAGAGCAGATTATTATTATTATTATTATTATTATTATTATTATTATTTTGCATACCCTGCTTGCTCGCTCTATCCGCCGCTAAGATATTTTCACTCGCAAAAAACACATGAATTTACGTGTCTCCTTTCCACTCTGCCAGAAACTGCTCATCATCATCATCACCGTCATCGTCATCATTACCACTGTCTTCGTCATTATCACCATCATTAGCACCGTCATCATCGTCTTCCACATTATTTTTACCGCCGTCATCACCGTCATCATCATCACCACTATAACCACCACCATCATCGTCATCACCTTCATCGTCATCATTACCACTGTCTTCGTCATTATCACCATCATTAGCACCGTCATCATCGTCTTCCACATCATTTTTACCGCCGTCATCACCGTCATCATCATCACCACTATAACCACCACCATCATCGTCATATTATCACCGTCATCATCCTCTTCAATACGACCATCACCATCGTCTCATCAAAATCATTATCAACGTCACCATCATCATCATTACCACCGCTATCGTCTTCATCATCATCACCGTCATCATCATCTTCATTATGACCTTCATCGTCATATCACCATCATCATCATCATCATCAATTTTCACGTAACGATTAGGCGCATTTTTCCAGTGCAACACACACCAAAGTCATCTCCACATCAATGACCAGAAACGTTGCATCATCATCATCATCAGCACATGCAACACCTCATTTGCTGTGTGTGTATTTCTCCGGGTTCCACGTTCATTAGAGAGAGAGAGAGAGAGAGAAAGAGAGAGAGAGAGAGAGAGAGAGAGAGAGAGCCTTGTGTGTGCATGGGACGGCCACTTTTACTACTCGTCCACTCGATTTCTTTCTGACCCCACCTGACCTTTTCTTCTAAGACAAGGTTAGCCATGACCTCCGTGGCATTACACGATTCAGCGCAAAACAGAGGTGTGTGTGTGTGTGTGTGTGTGTGTGTGTGTGTGTGTGTGTGTGTGTGTGTGTGTGTGTGTGTGTGTGTGTGGCGGTGTAACCAGAAGTGGCGGGAGAGATACTGGCGGAATAAGAGAGAGAGGAAAGAGAATAAGAGGGAGAAAAAGAGAGGACAGGACGGAGATGAAAGAAAAACAGGGCACACACACACACACACACACACACACACACACACACACACACACACACACACACACACACACACACACACACACACACACACACACACACACACGGGCTGCAAATGTGTAGCACAGGGGGAGGGCGGTAGGGTGAGGGAGTGCAGGGTAAGTTAGGTAGGGCAGGTCAGAGCAACACCCTTCACTAAACACACACACACACACACACACACACACACACACACACACACACACACACACACACTCAATCTCTCCACGCTTCAGTACGCACGATACAAATGATTATGTAGAGAGGTGGCGAGGGCAGGTGAAGGGGGGGGGGATACAAACCAGGTAAGTGACTGTGGACAGGTAAGTACAAGGTAGAAGGACGGTACACAACTTCCACTACACCCCAGTACACCTAATACCATACTCCACACTTCAGTACACTCGATATATATGGCTATGTGTGGCAGCGACGGAGGCGGTACACAGATGAAGTTGGTGGGTGTATTTTGGTTAGCGGAGACTACAGGACCGCTAACACTTCAACACAGAGGGGTGTATTATCCTCCACTTCACCAACACACACTCCACACACCCAGGTGTACCGTGGGAGGAGAGGGTACGTAGATCAGGTACGGGTGGGGTTTGGCTAGCGTAGGTCAGAATGATAGTACCACAGCCTGCACGACACCACACACACTCACTGCACCCCACGCCTCGGTACACGCGGTACAAATGGCCAGGTGTAGCAGGGACGCCGTAGGTACATAGATCAGGTACGGCGGATCAGGTTTGCAGGGGAGTTAGGTTAGCGGAGGCCATACTGACGCTAACCCAGCCTTCTCAAACTACTGACTCCCACTCCGCGTTTTGTATACGAGTTCCAAACACGTGATGTCGACAGGATGTGCAAGATGGGAGAGTCAGCACAGGACTGAGTAACGCTATAAAATCATCCAACGCACCAACTCACTCACTCCGCGGTACTAACACTGCGGTACTAACTCACACTCTGCGGTACTAACTCAGTCTCTGCGGTACTAACTCACTGCGAAAATTCACACTCCGCTATACTAACTCACATTCCGCGGAACGGTTCAGTGCAGGAGTTAGAAACGTGTTGAAGTAGCGACGGTACTGGCGCGGTTAGGAAGGGTAAAACACTACTAACTTACACTCCTCGGTACTAACTCACACTCCGCGGTACTAACTCAGTCTCTGCGGTACTCAGTCTCTGCGGTACTTACTCACTGCGGTACGAACTCACACTCCGCTGTACTAACTCACACTCCGCGGTACTAACTTACACTCCGCGGTACTAACTCACACTCCGCGGCTCAGTACGAGAGTTAGAGACCAGTGTAGCGGTGACGGTAGGCAGGTTAGGCGAGGGGAGTGGTGGGGTTAGGAAGGGTTGATTATGAGAGAGAGGGACGCCACACAGCCTCCCTCTACACCACGCTCACTCACACACTCCGCGCTTCAGTACACAACATCGCCGACTACGCTCTGATCGTGACTACACCCTCCCCCCTCCTCTTCCCCCCAACCACCTCATCTCCCCTCCCCTCTTCCCCCCACCCTTCAACACGCGCGGTGACCAGTTACGCTGTTTCTCCCCTCCTTTTGACTAACCCCTCCCCACCACACCACCTAATCACCCCACTTACACCCCACATACACCTGCTTCTCACCTTCACTTTAACCACCTGTCCCAGCCAGTAAATCCACCATAAGTCCACCGGTAAATCCACCCCAATCCACCACATCCACGCTGGCAACTCGATCCAAACGTTCACATTGCGTTCACTGGAGGTTTCCCTAATGAGCAATACTTCCCATATCTTTTGAGACAGGTTCCATCCGTCAGGTTAATGAGCTGAACAGAGAACGAAAAAAAATATATATATATATCCCTCTCCCTGTTCATCAATGGGCAAAAAAAAAAAAAAAAAAAAAAAAAAAAAAAAGACCATTTAACCGTCTGTGCTGTTTTGAGATGAATAAAATCGTCTCTCTCTCTCTCTCTCTCTCTCTCTCTCTCAAAAACGAACAGTACTTAATCCACAGCCAATTTTTTTAACCCTTTCAGTTCGAGGATGTCTTTATTGTTTTATTTTTGTTTTTCTTGTCTTTACTCGGCTTTATTTCAGCGCTTTTTTCCTTCCTCTGTTCACCTTCTGCAAAAACAAACAAACAAACACGCTAGGGAAGTCACATACAACACCTCACTACACTTCACTACAACACTTCATAACACTCACAACTACACAATTACACTTCACAACTAAATATCACTCCACAACTACACTTCACTACAACACAACAACACTTCACAACTACAAGGCCCTCGCAAGCTGAATAAAATCGTCTTTCCCTTTAATCAACCGTCGGATTAAAAGTAAGTTAATCTTCGTCTTGGTTCTACTGATCTCTCTCTCTCTCTCTCTCTCTCACTCGAAAGAGAGAGAGAGAGAGAGAGAGAGAGAGAGAGAGAGAGAGAGGAAGGGGGGGAGCACTGGTCGCCTCCCCTGCCATTCCATCCCACCTTCATCGCTAAACACCTGCTGTCTCTCTCTCTCTCTCATCCCTATTCAGTAACGACCTCTTAACTCCCCCCCCCTTAACATTCCCTTGCACCTAATCTCCCCACCTCGTTCTCGGCCTCCCTCTCCTTCTCCCACAAAATCCCAAAGGTATCAGTCCATAACACAGTCCAAGCTTCGACTTAACAAATACTCAAAGAAATATGTCTTAACACTGTACTACCATCAGGACGTAAAATTGGGGAAATAGTACAAGAAAAGAAGAATCAGAAATAGGAGATAGAAATAGGAAATAGTAATAGATGGATGGAATAGATATAATAAAAGAGAAATGGAAATGAAATGAGAATTGTAATGTGCAGAGGATCTTGTAAAACGTACGTAGGGGAGAAGGGACGAGGAGTGGAAACAACGACAGAACACAAAGGAGAGCAGAACACAAAGGAAAGCAGAACACAGGCAGACAGCAGAACACATAGCAGAACACAAAGCAGACAGGAAAATACAACGCAGACAGCACAACACAAAGCAGATAGCAGAACACAAAGCACAGCAGAACACATAGCAAAGCAGAACACAAAGCAGACAGCACAACACAACGAAGCAGAACACAAAGCAGACAGCACAACACAACGAAGCAGAACACAAAGCAGACAGCACAACACAACGAAGCAGAACACAAAGCAGACAGCACAACACAACGAAGCAGAACACAAAGCAGACAGCACATCAATTGGGAAGAAGAGGCAATCACTGGGAAAGACCTAAATATAAATAATGAAAAAAAAATGTTGAAAGCAGTTCATGTGTAAAAAAAAATATATATAACTACCCACATGGATGGTTAATTCAGCCAATGTAATAATAAGACAAGGATAGCACTAGTGACGCAATCAGGGGTGGGATGGGGGAGTCCACGTATTTCTTTCTTACAGGTAAATTAATCAGGATGTGACACGAGAGAGAGAGAGAGAGAGAGAGAGAGAGAGAGAGTAATTCTAGCTCGCTCTCTCTCTGCGTCGCCCGAAAAGTTAGAGAAAAAAATCTAGCTCTACCCTATCTCTCTCTCTCTCTCTCTCTTTCTGTGTCACCCCAAATGTTAAAGATATTAATTGTAGCTCTAACCTCTCTCTCTCTCTCTCTCTCTCTCTCTTTCACATATGGACGTCGTATTACCTTATTCTGCCGTTAATCACCTTACCTCTTACCTGTTAATTGGCTACCTGGGGACGTAACTCATTCCCAGGTGCGATTTATCTTATTAACACACAATACTCAAGCAGGTGGGAATGTGGCTTCAGTACTAGGCAGGCTGAAGTGTAAAGGAACTATTAATTGTAGGTAAAGTGTAAAAGAACTATTGATTACAGGTGAGAAGTGTAATTACCGTCAGATGAAGAAACACCTGAGATGGCCGCCAGTACTCACCTGGAAAAATAAATAAATAAATAAATAAATGTTTAGTTATTATTATTATTATTATTATTATTATTATCATTATTATTATTATTATTATTATTATGAGAGATGGATGTCAGAATGCGAAAATTAAAGAAGTGCAAATGGCTTGTAAAGAGGAATCTATCTATCTATCAATCTATCTACCTATCTGTCTATCTATCATTCACCCTTACTGCCACACAGGATGGGTAGGGGTCCGGGGCTAGGCTAATTAGTTCCGCCAATTAAGGTAAGCGGCATCCCTCACCTGCGTGGTATTATGCGGTTATAAATTACAACTCAGCCTTTGGTTCCTTCTTCCTCGCATAAAAAAAAATCTCCCTAAGTTGCTATTCCGGCCTAGGCACCTTATCCCACTAAACCACCAGGCGTCCATTTGGTGATATGGATACCACCCAGCGTAATTAATGGTTTCCAGGCCCACACACCGCAGACAAGTTCAGCATTCCATCAAATGAGTGGATGGTGGTCTCTCTCTCTCTCTCTCTCTCTGTATTCCATCAAACGAGTGGATGGTCCCCCCACCTCTCTCTCTGTATTCCATCAAATGAGTGGATGGTGGGCGCCCTCTCTCTGTATTCCATCAAATGAATGAATGGTGGTCTCTCTCTCTCTCTCTCTCTCTCTCTCTCTCACACACACACACACACACACACACACACACACACACACACACACACACACACACACACACACACACTCCATTCGCAATTCGGGCCTGACAAAATCACCCTCTTCCATATTATTCACCCTCTTCCACTTCCAACCACCCTAATCCACCTACTCCACTTGTAACATCCACTCTTCCACCAACAATCCACAATCTACTTCTAACATCACCTTCTCCATCACTACCAATATATTTTTACAGCTAATCCACCCCCAACATCCACTCTTCCACTTCTTCATCCACTTTTCATATCTCCACTTTCACTGCTCCTACCATCATCACCTCCACCACCTTCTAACAATCCCCCTTCCACTTCCCGTCCACAACCTAATCCACTTTCAGTTTCCTCCACCTTCTCCACTTTCTAACAATTCCACTTCCACATCCCGTCCACAACCTAATCCACTTTCAACATCCTCCACCTTCTCCACTTTCAATCTCCTCCACTTTCTAACAATCCCTCTTCCACTTTCTTCCATTACCTACTCCTCTTTCACCCTCCTCCACCTCCTCGTCCACCGCCCTGCAATGCCCATCGTTCATTAATTCCACTTCATCCACTTTTAACATAAGTCTCCACCTTTCCACTTCGTGTCTTGGGCCTCTTCTACTTCCACTTCATCCACCGCTACCTTCACTACCCGTCTACCATCTAATCCACTTTTATAACCCTCATCTCCACTTCCACCTATGCTCCACTTTATCCACTCAAACTACCTCCATTTCACATGCTGTCACACTACAGCACACGCGAATCTTATCAATCTATTATTATTATTATTATTATTATTATTACTACTACTACTACTACTATTACTACTACTACTGTTACTACTATCATCGTCATCATCATCATCATCATTATTATTATTATTATTATTGCTTCCACATCCCAATCCATCAACACTCCCATCCCCACCCACTCTCCACAATCACCTCCGCCTTCAACCACCTCCACATAAACTAATCCACCAACCTCTTCTTATTTCCACACCTCAATCCATCCCCACCACCCCCACCTCCACCTACTACCTCAACAATTTCATCCACCACCCCATCCACTTACAACCACCCTCCCCATCCACCTCGCGGCCATGCATGCGTTCCACCTCCACTGATACTTCGCGTGTCTGGTCATTTTGCTGGCTCACAACCCCCCTCACATTCCTCCCTCCCCTACACATTACAACGCATCACGAAACTCATCACTACACACACAACGCGTCACAAAATCATCACTACACATACAACGCACCACAAAATCATCACTGCACATACAACGCACCATAAAACACATCACTACATATACCACGCACCACAAAACTCATCACTACACATCACAACTCATCACAAAACTCATCACTACACATACAACTCATCACAAAACTCATCACTACACATACAACGCATCACAAAACTCATCACTACACATACAACGCATCACAAAACTCATCACTACACATACAACGCACCATAAAACTCATT
>NC_137014.1:2182317-2184817 GCF_032717465.1 Coenobita brevimanus | reverse complement strand
CGTTTTTGAGAGAGAAGGCGACTCCCAGTGCGATGTTACAGTGAATGGAGAGAGACTGGAATTGGCGAGAGAGTTCAAATACCTGGGTACAGTGATGGAAAAGAGAGGAAAATGTGCAAATTAAGCTGAAAGTAGAGTGACACAAGGAATTTTGGGCTGTCTGGATATTGCTACTCCTCACCCTGCCCTAGGCTGGGAAAGGAGATCCGGATGATGATGATGATGATGATGATGATGATAATAATGATAACAATAATATTTAATGATTTTATATGACTTAATGGGGAACCCTCAGACGGTGTGTGTGTGTGTGTGTGTGTGTGTGTGTGTGTGTGTGTGTGTGTGTGTGTGTGTGTGTGTGTGTGTGAGAGAGAGAGAGAGAGAGAGAGAGAGAGAGAGAGAGAGAGAGAGAGAGAGATCCTCGTAGTGAAGGCGTTAATAAGAAGGAGGGATGTGTGCGTGAGGAGGTACTGAAGGAAAGAGAGAGAGGGAGAGAAAAATGGGAGGGAAAGGGGTGTGCCGCGAAGAAAGTGAGGGAAGGAGGAAGGAACAGGAGGAAAGATGGGATATGGAGGAAGGAGAGAGAGAAAGAGAAAGAGAGAGAGAGAGAGAGAGAGAGAGAGAGACAGACAGACAGAGTAGAGGGAGGAGGAAAACAAAGAGGAATGAGTGAAAGGGAAGAGGAAGGACAAGAGGTGTGATGGAGGTGAAGAAAAGATCGCTAAGGAAGGAAGGAAGGATGGATGGATGGATGGATGGAAGGAAGGAAGGAAGGAAGGAAGGCTGCGTGAGAGAAGAAGAGAGGAGAGGAAAGAATATAGTAAGATTTGAGAAGAAAGGAAAAGGTGTGAAGGAAGAAACAGTAATGAAATGAATGCAGGTAAGAAAGAAGACAAGATTGAAGAAGAGGGTGCGTGATTGGAAGAGGAAAAGAGTGTGTCGGGAAAGGAGAGAGTGGGGTAGGAAGAGTGTGTTAGGGAGAGGAATGGAAGGTGTGTGTGAAGAGAAGTAAAGGAAGAAGAAAGGAATGAAGAAAGGGTGTGTGAGGGAGATTTGTAGTGTGTGTGTGTGTGTGTGTGTGTGTGTGTGTGTGTGTGTGTGTGTGTGTGTGTGTGTGTGTGTGTGTGTGTTGAAATGACGAAGAAAAAAGTGTAGATAGGGTGTGTGAGGGAGATTAGATGTGTGTGTGTGTGTGTGTGTGTGTGTGTATGTGTGTGTGTGTGTGTGTGTGTGTGATAGAGAGGGGGGGGGAGTAATCAACACTATGCACGACCGCTCTGCTTTCCCCTTCTGCTTTCTCTTCTCCCTCTCATCATTTCTAAATACACCTCCCATCATCACCATAATCATCACCACCATCACACCCGCTACCACCACCACCACCACCACGATCACCATTCACCACCACCACCACCACCACGATCACCATTCACCACCCACCACCACCACCAGCACCACCACCAACACCTATCATCATCATCATTGCAACAAGTCCTCTTCCATCTTTCTCCACTCTGACCTCCTGCCCCGTTCCATCTAATCTGCAAATTTCAACATAGATCTTGTTCTCAGTCTGCCTCTTCTCGCACTCCATTTCTAAACCCCCCACGGGCCCGACAACAGGCGCTCTAATTTTATTCTCTATTCGATTTTACTCTGCCTCTTTTTTTTTTTTTTTTTGGTCGGGAAAGGTTACCCCTCGAAAAATGAAACGCTTTTTTTCCACGTTGCCTTAAAATCGTCCGGAGGTGGGACGTATTAAAGTAAACGCAGGTAGTATAGTCCCCTCTAAAGGTCGGAACGTGGAAGTCGGCGCTGCAAATTACTTCAGCCATTAAAGTCTTGGGTAAACTCACGCCACATTTCACTTAACCGATTTAGATAGAAGTAGAGTCTGGTATTACTCAGCTCGCTCGAATTGGCTGAACTTTTGCTCCAATCACATCGTTTTAGCCTCTACTATACTGGCCTCCTCTCCCCCTTACTCTCACATCCTTTAAACTCGCTTCACCTCACTTCCCTTCCTCTCCTCTGTCAGTTTCCTCACTTCACCTCCGTTTCTGTCTCATCCCAACCACCTCTTCGTTTCCCCCTCATCTCTCCATCCTGCTCCCCTCACCTCAGTTCCCCTACCTTCCTTCTAACTACTCTTCTCTCCCCCCTACATCTCCCTCCCCTCCCCTCCCCCCTCTCTCTCTTTCCCCTCCTTCCCTCCCCACTTTGCCTCTTTCTTCCGTCCCCTCACCTACACTCTTTCTCTTATCTCCCCTCGCCTACACCATCTCTCTCCCCTCCCCTCCCCTCCCCTTCGCCCTCCCTCTCGCCTCCCCTCACCTACATCCCTTCTCTCTCCTCCCCTCCCCTCCCCTCCCCTCCAAGCAACCCCTCCACTCCCCCTTCCTTGTCACGCAACACACTACAGCACACTACACCTCGCACCGATCATGTGTGTGTGTGTGTGTGTGTGTGTGTGTGTGTGTGTGTGTGTGTGTGTGTGTGT
>NC_137014.1:2159817-2177317 GCF_032717465.1 Coenobita brevimanus | reverse complement strand
CTTCCACACTACATTACTTTCTGCTTTACAATCCTTTCCTAGTCTCTCTCTCTCTCTCTCTCTCTCTCTCTCTCTCTCACACACACACACACACACACACACATAAACACTTTACAAACCTTTCCTTAAACTTGTGTAACTTGAGTCCTTCTAACACACACACACACACACACACACACACCTCCTACATCATAAAATCACCCTACATTCCCAAGTCCACATTAATTACATCACTGTGAAAGAATAACAACAATTCAATTAACATGCACACCTTAATCATCTCTCAATTACTACCTCGCCCCTCATTAACCCCTCTAATTAGGTGACCCTCTAATTAGGTGACTCATTCCTGGTGTATTCTCGTAACTAAGAAGCAATTTTGTCTTAAGCACAGATCTCTAGAAGTGGAGAGGTACGTGGCTCCATCTACCTCTTCTATCCAGGTAAATTCCTTCCACAGGTGAGAAGAATTGTATGCTGGATTTAAGAATGATTTGGGAGGAAGATTTGTGACTCTAGATACGGTTAATAATGATAAAAATCGTCTGGTGGTTGTATTTATCATTATCATCACCGCCATCATCACCACCACCACCACAACCATCATCATCGTCATCAACATCATCATCACCATCATCATTATCATCATCACAATCTTAATACCCACTAGAGATGAGGTAAGGGATGGTACATAAGAACATAAGAAGAGAGGATAACTGCAGTAGGCCGGTTGGCCCATGCTAGGCAGCTCCTAGAAGAGTAACTGAACTACTAGAATGAGATAAGGATAGCAAAGAAGAAGGCTCTCCCCCGCCCTCCAAACCCTCCAGCCGAAACCGGCAGGAAAAAGTCAGAAAGAACACCACGCCGTATAGAAAAACTGGCGTGGACATTTTACAGGAAAGTGTGAAAGGAGAATAGAGACTATCATAGTGTAACCTGAAAAGAAAATTTATTTTTGAATTAGTATTGGTTATAATATTTTCTTTATTCTATATCCACCCCTTATTTGTCATATGCTTATCTAGCCTATGCTTGAAACTCTCAATGGAAGAGGCAGCAACTACTTTACTAGGTAGCTTATTCCATTCGTCTACTACTCTATTACCAAACCAATTTCTACCGATTTCCTTTCTGAAACGGAATTTTTCTAGTTTGAAACCATTATTTCTAGTTCTATCCTGTATGCTCACTTTAAGTACCTTGCTAATATCTCCTTTATTTATACCATTCATCCACTTAAAAACCTCAATTAAGTCTCCCCTTACT
This sequence comes from Coenobita brevimanus, assembly GCF_032717465.1. Taxonomy (NCBI): domain Eukaryota; kingdom Metazoa; phylum Arthropoda; class Malacostraca; order Decapoda; family Coenobitidae; genus Coenobita; species Coenobita brevimanus. The sequence continues at coordinate 2,176,048 of NC_137014.1, read as the reverse complement.
CTACGCCTCTCTAGCGAATGCAGATTTAGTCTTTTCAGTCTGTCTTCATATGACAGGTTCCGGACGTCATGTATCATTTTAGTCATTCTTCTCTGTACATTTTCTAACGAATTAATATCCATTCTATAGTAAGGACACCAAAATTGTACTGCGTAGTCTAAATGTGGCCTTACTAATGCTAGATAAAGTTTCAGTATTACTTTAGATGATCTATTGCTCACGCTTCTCGAAATAAATCCTAGGACCCTATTTGCTTTATTTCTCGCATTAATGCACTGTTGCCTAGGTTTAAGGTCGTTACTAATCATAACTCCTAGATCTCTCTCGCATTCCGATTTGCTAATTTCTTTGTTATCTAAGCTGTATTTAGTATCTCCAATGGTCTTGCCTACGTTAAGTACTTTACATTTTTCAACGTTAAATTCCATTTGCCAAGTTTTAGACCATTTGGACAATGTATCGAGGTCTTTTTGTAAGTAATGGCAATCGTCAGTCGAGTTAATGATACGCCCTATTTTTGTATCGTCGGCAAATTTGTTGATTCTGCTATTGACTCCTAAGTCTAGATCATTTATATATATGATAAATAATAGGGGACCGAGTACTGAACCCTGTGGTACACCGCTAGTTACTAATCCCCAGTCCGACTTAGTTCCATTTATTAATACTCTCTGCTTTCGTCCTTTCAGCCAGGATTCTATCCATTTTAAGATATCGCCGTCTATACCGTGTGCTCGAACCTTTCTAACTAACCTTTCGTGTGGGACTCTGTCAAAAGCTTTACTAAAGTCCAGATAAATAACATCGTAAGCTTTATCGCTATCTACTGCCTCATAGACCTCCGAGTAGAATGACAACAAATTTGTGAGGCAGGATCGTCCTTGCCTGAATCCGTGCTGACTTTCGTTTATAAGATTAAATCTTTCTAAGTGTTCTCTAATCTTATTTGCCAAAATTGACTTTAACATTTTTCCTACTATTGACGTTAGACTTATCGGACGATAATTCGACGCAGCTGATTTATCACCCTTTTTAAAGATGGGCACTACGTTTGCGGTTTTCCACGCCTCTGGAACTTCTCCTGAACTTAAAGAGTCATTAAATAACGTTAAAAGTGGCTGACATAATTCTTCTTTGGTTTCTTTTATAATTTTTGCATATATATCGTCCGGACCTGGCGATTTTTGAGGTTTTAACTTGTTAATTTCTTTCAATAAGTCCTCCTTACTAATGGTTATTTTACTAAGAATATTTTCCGTATTCTCATGGTAAATATTTGCTGCTTGAGGGACCAGGCTTAGATTTTCCTTGGTGAATACTGATATGAAATAATTATTTAGGATGGAGCACATTTCTTTATCTTCACTGGTAATGTCACCTGATTCTGTTCTGAGTGGTCCTATCCTATCTTTATTTTTCGTTCGGTACATTTGATAAAAACCCTTGGGGTTTACTTTTGATTCACTTGCAACCTTAATTTCATAACTTCTCTTTGCTTTTCTTATCTCCCTCTTTACTTCTTTATTTAAAATTGTGTACCGGTTACGTAAGTGTTCCTCTCCACGTTTTATTTTTCTATATATTCCTTTCCTTTGGCCTATGAGAGATTTTAATCTGTTGTTTAACCATCTTGGTTCTGAATTGTTAGTTCTAAACGGTTTTGAAGGAATATATCTATCTTGGCCTCCGTATATTATATTTATTAACTCGTTATACTTCTCACTGGTCGAACGTCTGTTTGGTACTGGAGCTGAGTTAATTTCCGTCACCTGGACTACATTCCTATCTACCACCTCCCCCCTCACAGACACCTGACGGACGTCCCCACGTGCTTCCTGCGCCTGACCTATGACCTGGGGATCCCCACTAACCTGACATTCCCTCAAATAGCTAATCTCCCTGTGGAATACCGTCCGAAAATAAGCTCTTAAGCCATCGAAATCTCCTATAGACGAAAATTAGGAACGGTGGAGGTATTTTCAGTGGAACAGACATCCCAAATAAATTTGAACTTAATTTCTTCATGATCGCTATTACCAAGTCGTCCACCAACCTCTATATCGCTAATGATATTTTCTTTATTAGCTAAAACCAAATCTAGTATATTATTACCTCTGGTGGGCTCCCTGATATACTGATAAAGGAAATTATCCTGTACTACCTCATCACCATCACTTTAATTCCCTTCTTAGATGAAATGAAGTGAGGTAAGATGGAGAATCTGAGAAACAAGCAAATGTCGACCCTGTCCCAAGCATACACAAGGAATCCATTAATATTCTCTCTCAATACCTTCCCCTCCCCCTCCCTCCCCCATCCCCCTTACCCCATCTCTCCCCCACCCCAACCCCTTCCCCCTCACCATTCCTTATCCCTTTCCCACTTCCCTCACCCTCTTCCACACCCTCCCTTTACCCTCTCCCCCTCCCTCATCTCTTCCCCACCTCCCCCACCCTTACCCTCACCTACCCCACTCCCTCTCATCCACCTGGCCAGCTCCCACCCACACCCACTTACATCTCACTCCCTCTGCTCACTCAAATTTCGTGCATATACCTTGTCTACTTTCACCTGAAGAAAACTGAAAGGAAGTTTTTAGATGGGGTAGGAATACGTCTCCTTGGTTACTAGTTAAAACTGATCCACCTGTTTGACTACACCTGGCCATCAATCAAGGCCTCTCTCTCTCTCTCTCTCTCTCTGAAGCTCCCCTAATACCTATTCCTAAACGATTTATTTTGCTAAGTACACCTTACTGTCCTCTTTAATATTGCATAAATCCTTCCCATATCACCATACTTTGCCTACATAACGTACAAAAGGATGGTACACAGCCACATCCAAGAATAAATCGCTCAGGAGGAGGTGTTACGCGACGAGAACAGTAGCCCAAGAGGTGTGATCAGGGGACAAGGGTTGATTGGTCCGGAATGCACACACACACACACACACACACACACACACACACACACACACACACACACACACACACACACACACCTGGAGGTAGCAGGAAAATTCAACAATGGTACCCAGGTAATAATTTGGGCTAATGAGTTTATTCCGAGAGAGAGAGAGAGAGAGAGAGAGAGAGAGAGAGAGAGAGAGAGAGAGAGAGAGAGAGAAACGTACTGAAAGGGTGATATTCTTGCAATCAACACAGATACGATTAGGAGGAGGAGGAGGAGGAAGAAGAGAGGGAGGAGGAGGAAGAGAGGGAGGAGGAGGAGGAGGAGGAGGAGGAGGAAAAGGAGGAGGAGGAGGAGGAGAGAAGAGGAAATGACAATGGAAACTTACTGAGGACAATGAAGAAAGAAGAAAAATGGCGCTCTTTCCTCACTCACTTAGAAATCCATTTACTATTTCTGTCTTGCTGTTTCCTTCAATATTACCAGTCACGTCACCATCCCGCCTACCATCCACATCCACCACTATCCACACACCCACCACCATCCACACCCACCACCATCCACACCCACCACCATCCACGCACACGCTTACCACCACTCACACATACCCATTACCATCCACACCCACACCCACCATCATCCACAACCAAGCCCACTACCATCCACACCCACACCTACCACCATCCACACCCACCACCTACCATACCCACACCCACACATTCCAAACCACAACCACCTCCACCCACACACCCCACCTAACAAACATCCCATACTTGACACCACCCCACCTCCACCGCCACACCACACACCATCCCACCTGCCACCTCCACCGCCACACCACACACCATCCCACCTGCCACCTCCACACCACACACCATCCCACCTGCCACCTCCACACCACACACCATCCCACCTGCCACCTCCACACCACACACCATCCCACCTGCCACCTCCACACCACACACCATCCCACCTGCCACCTCCACACCACACACCATCCCACCTGCCACCTCCACACCACACACCATCCCACCTGCCACCTCCACACCACACACCATCCCACCTGCCACCTCCACACCACACACCATCCCACCTGCCACCTCCACACCACACACCATCCCACCTGCCACCTCCACCTCCACACCACACACCATCCCACCTGCCACCTCCACCTCCACACCACACACCATCCCACCTGCCACCTCCACACCACACACCATCCCACCTGCCACCTCCACCTCCACACCACACACCATCCCAACTGCCACCTCCACCTCCACACCACACACCATCCCACCTGCCACCTCCACCGCCACACCACACACCATACCACCTGCCACCTCCACCGCCACACCACACACCATCCCACCTGCCACCTCCACCCTCCAGCACCCCACCTCCACCCTCCAGCACCCCACCTCCACCCTTCAAGAGACACTCAGGAGCCACTAAGTACCTCATTCCCACACCACCTCACAGACACCTCCTGCTTGCCATCTTGCTCACGGAGGCGACAAAGGGACAGCCAGCATCACAAGTCCTTCCATCCTTCCACCTCCTTCCACTGCAACAGGTGGATTGGCTTCACAAGGAGAGGCAGGTAAGGGAAGGGAATGTGGATGAGTGTGGGTGGGAGGGTGGATGTGTGTGTGTGTGTGTGTGTGTGTGTGTGTGTGTGTGTGTGTGTGTGTGTGTGTGTGTGTGTGTGTGTGTGTGTGTGTGTGTGTGTGTGTGTGTGTGTGTGTGTGTGTGTGTGTGTGTGTGTGTGTGTGTGTGTGTGTGTGTGTGTGTGTGTGTGATGGTAGGTGAGAAAGAAAGAGAGGATGTGCGTGGATGAGAAGGTGGATTTTTGTGGATGGAAGGAAGGGTGGATGTGGATTCAAAAGAAGAACAGAAGAGTCACACATCCTTCCACCCTCTCTTTATTCCACCCAGGCCAACAGGTGGATGGGGACTATAGGGACAGGCATGGGAAGGGAGGCGGTGTGGATGGCTATGTGGATGATGGGTGAAGGGAAGGGGGTGTGTGGATGATGGATGAATGGGAGGGGATGTGGATGCAGTGTGGATGACAGATGAAGTGGTGGGTAGTGGATGCAGTGTGGATGATGGGTGAAGGGGAGTGTGTGTGGATGCAGTGTGGATGATGGGTGAAGGGGTGGGTGTGGACAGATGTGTGGATGATGGATAAAAGGGAGGGGGGTATGGATGATGGATGAAATGGAGGGTGTGGGTAAATGGTTGTGTGGGTGGGGATGGATGGATGTGTGATGACAGAGGGTGGGTGAGATGGGTGTGTAAGGCAGTAAGAATGTCACCCGAATGTATGTATGGGTGATGGGAAGAAAGGAAGGGGGGATGTGGATGGGGTGCGTGGGTGATGGGGATGGGTGAGAGGGTGGATGAGATTCGGGGGGGGGGGGGAAGGGCAGAGAAAGGTATGGAAGGACTGGTGAGCGTGCGGATAGGTAAGATTTAAAAGGTAAGGACAAAGAGAGGAGAGGAGAGAAGAAAGGAGAGGAGAGGAGAAGAGAGAAGAAGAGGAGAAACGAACACAACAAGTCTCTCTAGCCTTTGTGCACCTCCTAAAAGTTATCATTTCCACTTGGCAATATTTCCGTCCTTTTGAAGCTTATTTCCCGTGGCTCAGCGATAGAAAAAAAGCAATATTATGGCTCTACATCCTTTCCATAGCACTTCTTCGTGACTAGCACCCTATTCTTGTGATAATCTCTTCCTAAATTTTACGCCAACATGAAGTGTGTGTGTGTGTGTGTGTGTGTGTGTGTGTGTGTGTGTGTGTGTGTGTGTGTGTGTGTGTGTGTGTGTGTGTGTGTGTGTGTGTGTGTGTGTGTGTGTGTGTGTGTGTGTGTGTGTGTGTGTGTGTGTGTGTGTGTGTGTGTGTGTGTGTGTGTGAGAGAGAGAGAGAGAGAGAGGGTAGCTACTGACCTATTTCCTCGCCACCACTCATCACCCTGTCACCCTAAACACCGCCCGAGCTTTCTCCTCCTGCATGTTTACACCTTACACAATCAACCCGAGAAGAAGAGAGGATTGAAAAGAGTAAAGAGGAGAAAGAGAGAAGGAAAATAAGAGAGGAAAGGAGAGGAGAGGAGAGAAGAGAGAAGGAGAGAAGGGGAGAGGAGAGAAAGGATAGGTGAGTATTTATAGAGCAGTGACCCACCTTAGCAGAGCCACTCATCACACGGTAACCCAACACCTCACTCTGTTCACCCTACCTCACTTTCTCCCCCACCCTTGCATACTTCCTACACCAAACTACCTACTTACAGACTTACTGACTTACACTTACAACAGACTGACATACTACCTACTTAAAGACCTACTTACAACAGACTGACATACTACCTACTTAAAGACCTACTTACAACAGACTGACATACTACCTACTTAAAGACCTACTTACAACAGACTGACATACTACCTACTTAAAGACCTACTTACAACAGACTGACATACTACCTGCTTAAAGACCTACTTACAACAGACTGACATACTTCACTCATTACGCACTCTAAATTAACTACGTACCAAAAACTACTAACATTATACTGATACCTACGCTAGACTACTATATGGCCTACTTACCTACCTACCTAAAACTACTAACAACATATACACACCAGCCCACGATATGACCTACCTACCTACCTACCAACCCATCTACCTACCTACCTACCTACATTACTACCTCCCTCCCTCCCCATCTAGCTACCTTATCCACCTCCCTCTTCCCTTACCTACCTACCTCTCCCTCCCTACCTTTCTCTCTCCCTTCTTATCTATCTATCTACCTCCCTACGTCTCTCTTTCCCTCCCTCCCTACCTATCTTCCTCCCTTCCTCTCTCCCTGCCAACCAACCAACCTATCTATCTTCCTCCCTTCCTCTCAACCAACCTACCAATCTATCTTCCTCCCTCCCTCCCTCCCTCTCAACCTCCCTCCCTCCCTCCCTAGCCACACATCAGGGTAGACACAGTACACGTATCCCCGGCTCGGTACCTCCTTCAGTCAACCCGCGAGATAATGGTTGGGGCGTGGAGGTGTAGTCCAGATGGGCAGATGTGATAAACGCTGCTAGAGAGTTGTGCTGCTAGGAAGGGGGGAAAGGGGTGTGTAGTGCTAGAGGAGGGGAGGGGATGGGTGTGGTGCTAGGAAAAGGGGAGGGGGAGAGGTGTGGTGTCAGGAGGAGGGGAGGGGGTGGGTGTGGTGCTAGGATGTGGCGAGGGGGAGGGGTGTGGTGCCAGACGGGAGGGGAAGGGGTGTGGCGTTAGGAAGAGGGGAGGGGGTGGGTGTGGTGCTAGGAGGGGGGGTGCAAGGAAGAGGGAAGGGGGGGTGTGGTGCTAGAAGAGGGTAGAGGGTGGGTGTGGTGCTAGTGGTGGGGGGGGATGGTTGTGGTAGTAAGGGTTGTGCTGTAGAGTAAGGTTTGTGGTGATGGTTTTGACGGTGACAAGTGAAGTGCGGTCTTAATAATAATAATAATAATAATAATAATAATAATAATAGTAGTAGTAGTAGTAGTAGTAGTAGTAAGAAAGACAACTCCTTCCTTAAGCAACAAGAATAAAACAAACAATCAAAGCTACCATAATCAACACCCACCTCACTCAAGATCCCTGGCCACACTGCATTCACAAACCCAGCCTTAAATCACTACACGACTTTCACCTTCACCTGGCCAAGATTTTCGTCCTTCTGCTGCTTATGTCACGTAGATCAATGGCAGTAGGACAATGCTATGGCTCTGCATCCTTTCCATTGCACTTCCTCTTGACTAGCAACATATTCTAGTGTCAATCTACTGTTACAACTCAGAATTTGGAGAGATGGCAATTCTAGGCCAGGTTAAAGGGAAAGGAGTATAGTTGTGAGCATAAAGACTGGGAAGGATTGAGTGTGTGGGTAGACCAGTGCTGCGTGCCCGCCGTAATAGGGGAAAGAATGCCAATAAAGGCTTCAGATTAGCAGTAACGATTGTGGTTGTGGTGGTGGTAGTAATGGTTGTGGTGGTGGTGGTAATGGTTGTGGTGGTGGTGGTAGTGATGGTTGTGGTGGTGGTAGTAATGGTTATGGTGGTGGTCTGTGGAAGTAATGGTTGTTGTTGTGATGGTGGTAGTTTTGGTTGTGGTGGTGGTGGTAGTTTGTGGTAGTAATGATTGTGGTGGTGGTGGATTGTGATAGTAACAGTTATGGTGGTGGTAGTTTGTGGTAGTAATGGTTGTGGTGGTGGTGGATTGTGATAGTAACAGTTGTGGTGGTGGTAGTTTGTGGTAGTAATGGTTGTGGTGGTGGTGGATTGTGATAGTAATAGTTGTGGTGGTGGTAGCTTGTGGTAGTAATGGTTGTGGTGGTGGTGGATTGTGACAGTAATAGTTGTGGTGGTGGTAGTTTGTGGTAGTAATGGTTGTGGTGGTGGTGGATTGTGACAGTAATAGTTGTGGTGGTGGTAGTTTTGGTTGTGGTTGTGGTGGTGGTAAGTTGTGGTAGTAATGGTTGTGGTGTGTTTTTTTTTTTTTTTTTTTTTAATGTGACCGACTCTGGGCATAGGCTTCACAGCCTGCTATCAAGGCCCAGCAGTCCTCCTACGTACCGCACACCTCTACATGTCACCACTTCGGCGCTAACACCCACCGTCGATACTGAATACATGCTAGGGCTGTCTCATACAGGACTGGTGTATTGGTATTAGCGGGGGTATTTTTACGACATGTCGGCGGGTCTTCTGGTAGATCAGTAAAGCCTGATTTTTATGAAATTCAAATCCTTAAACTGTTCCCTGCACCAGCGGGATTTGAACCTGGGTCCGGTAGGACCGCAAGCCACCTCTCTACCGATTGAGCCACCGCCTGGTGGATTGTGGTAGTAATAGTTGTGGTGGTGGTGGTTTGTGGGTAGTCTTGTGGTAGAAATGGTTGTGGTTGTTGTTGTGGTGGTGGTGGTAGTAACGGTAGTGGTGGTCTTGTGGTAGTAATGGTTGTGGTGGTGATAGTAATGGTTGTGGTGATGGTGGTTTGTGGTAGTAATGGTTGTGGTTGTAGTGGTGGTAGTAATGGTAGTGGTGGTCCTGTGGTAGTAACGGTAGTGGTGGTCTTGTGGTAGTAATGGTTGTGGTTGTAGTGGTGGTAGTAAGGTTGTGATGGTGGTAGTAATAATCGTGGTGGTGGTGGTTTGTGGTAGTAATGGTTGTGGTGGTAGTAGTCATGGCTGTGGTGGTGGTAGTAATGGCTGTGGTGGTGTGGTAGTATTGGCTGTGGTGGTGGTAGTAATGGTTGTGGTGGTGTGGTAGTAATGGCTGTGGTGGTGGTAGTAATGGTTGTGGTGGTGTGGTAGTAATGGCTGTGGTCGTGGTAGTAATGGTTGCGAGTAAGACCCAGTGGTATTTGGTGTGGCAGCCTGGTTGTGGTACTGGTGTGGCTAAAAAGTGTGGTGGTAGGAGAGAATGAGGTGAGGGAGTGAAAGCTTCGGTGGCTGGAATCCTAAGAAATGTGGTGGTGGTGAATGTGGTGGACTGTGGTGAATGTGGTGGACTGTGGTGAATGTGGTGGACTGTGGTGAATGTGGTGGGCTGTGGTGAACCTGATGGACTGTGGTGAATGTGGTGGACTGTAGTGAATGTGGTGGACTGTGGTGAACCTGGTGGACTGTGGTGAACCTGGTGGACTGTGGTAGACTGTGGTGAATGTGGTGGACTGTGGTGAATGTGGTGGACTGTGGTGAATGTGGTGGACTGTGGTGCACGTGGTGGACTGTGGTGCATGTGGTGGACTGTGGTGGACTGTGGTGAATGTGGTGGACTGTGGTGAACCTGGTGGACTGTGGTGAACCTGGTGGACTGTGGTGAACCTGGTGGACTGTGGTGAATGTGGTGGACTGTGGTGAACCTGGTGGACTGTGGTGCACGTGGTGGACTGTGGTGCATGTGGTGGACTGTGGTGGACTGTGGTGAATGTGGTGGATTGTGGTGAATGTGGTGCACTGTGGTGAACCTGGTGGACTGTGGTGAACCTGGTGGACTGTGGTGAACCTGGTGGACTGTGGTGAACCTGGTGGACTGTGGTGAACCTGGTGGACTGTGGTGGACTGTGGTGAATGTGGTGGATTGTGGTGAATGTGGTGGTGGTTGTGGAGTGGTGATATGTAGCCCTTCAATACTCCCCTTCTCTCTCTCTCTCTCTCTCTCTCTCTCTCAAAATTCAACCACATAAAAATTCAATTACAAACATCATTTATTTTTATTTAACTATCAATTTTTCTTTATCTATTCTTCTATCTATCTGTGGTGGGGCGTCTCATGGGGATAAGGTGGTGATGGGGAAGAGATGGTGGTAGTGTGGTGGTGGTGGTGGCGGCTGAAGAAAGTGTGGTAGCTGTGGTGGTGTGGGAAGAAAGTGGTGGTGGTGGTGGTGGTGGTTGTGGTGTGGTAGTGGTGGTGGATGAGTGTGGTAGCTGTGGTGGTGGTGGATGAATGTGGTAGCTGTGGTGGTGGTGGATGAATGTGGTAGCTGTGGTGGTGGTGGTGGATGAGTGTGGTAGCTGTGGTGGTGGTGGTAGTATGGTAGCTGTTGTTGTGGTGGTGGTAGTGTGGTAGCTGTTGTGGTGGTGGTGGATGAGTGTGGTAGCTGTTGTGGTGGTGGTGGATGAGTGTGGTAGCTGTGGTGGTGGTGGTGGATAAGTGTGGTAGCTGTGGTGGTGGTGGCGGATAAGTGTGGTAGCTGTGGTGGTGGTGGTGGATGAGTGTGGTAGCTGTGGTGGTGGTGGTGGATGAGTGTGGAAGCTGTGGTGGTGGTGGATGAGTGTGGTAGCTGTGGTGGTGGTGGATAAGTGTGGCAGCTGTGGTGGTGGGTGGTGGATGAGTGTGGTAGCTGTGGTGGTGGTGGATGAGTGTGGTAGCTGTGGTGGTGGTGGATGAGTGTGGCAGCTGTGGTGGTGGTGGTGGTGGTAGTGTGGTAGCTGTGGTGGTGGGTGGTAGCTGTGGTGGTGGTGATGGATGAGTGTGGTAGCTGTGGTGGTGGTGATGGATGAGTGTGGTAGCTGTGGTGGTGGAAGTGTGGTAGCTGTGGTGGTGGTGAAAGTGTGGTCGATGTGGAAGGCAAGTGGAGTGGAGGAGGAGGGAGGCGAGGGTGTGCAGCTGAAGGGTGGAGGAAGAAATGGAGAGAAGGAGGGAGATGGAGGGATGAAGGAAAGGAAAGCAGCTGTGGTGGAGAGAGAGGGTGGGAGGGATGCAGTGAACGAAGGAAGGGAGGGAGAGAGACAGAGAGTGTGTTAGAGATGAAGAGGGAGTGAGCTGGGAGGGAGTGGGAAGCAGGGGGGGGTAGAGAAGGAGGGGGGAGGGGAGGGAGGTGAAAATGAAGGAGGGAAGAACCAGAGGAAGGGAAGGAGGAAGGTGGAAAAGGATGGAAAGAGAGGGATGGAAAGAAACTGAGGGAGGGAAGCAGTACGGAGATGGCAGAGGGAGGGAGGGAGGGAGGAGTAGAAGGGAGAGATGCAGTGGACAGAGAAGTGATGGAGTAACAGAGGGAGGGAAGGAAAGTGTTGGAGAGAATGAGGGAGGTAAGGAAGGATGAGGAGGGAGAGAGGGAAGGAGTGATGCAGTGGTGGGGATGGAGGAGGGAAGGAAGGAGGGAGGGACTGAATGGAGAGAGGGAGGGAGGAAAGGAGGGAAGGTGGGACTGGAGCATTGGAGCGAGGGAGGAAAGATGTGGAGGGAGGGAGGAAAGGATGAAGGAAAGCAGAGGAGGGAGAGAGGGAAGGATGGAGGGAGGGACTGCAGGAGTGGATGGAGGGCTGGAGGGAGGAACTGGAGGGCTGGAGGGAGGGATGGAGGGAGGGAGAGAGTGTTAGCCCAGGGCGGGTGTGATTATTACCGTCAGGCTGGGCAGGGCATGGCAGGGTCGCTCTCCGGCCAGCTAACCCCTGTCTGACCACACCACCACCACCACTACCACCACCATCACTATTACCACAATCACCACCACTACCACCACCATCACCATCACTATTACCACCACCACCACCACCACCATCACCATCACTATTACCACTAGCATCACCACTACTACCACCATCACCACCACTACTACTACCGTTACTACCACTACCATCATCACCATCACTACTACTACCATCACCACCATCACTACTACTACTGTAGAATTACTACCACCATCACCATCACTCCTACTACACCCATTACTACCACCATCATTATCACCATCACCACCACCACTACTACTACCACCTCCGCTACAAATACCATCACCACTACCACCACCACCACCAGTAATACCACCCATACTACCACAAATACCACTATCACTACCACAAATACCACCACAACTACCTAATACCACCACTACTACCACAAATACACCACCACCACAACCATAAGTACCACCACCGTCACCACTACCACAAGTACCATCACCACCACCACTACTACCACAAATACACCACCACCACCACCACTACCACAAATACCATCACCACCACAATCACCACCAGTCAAGGAGTAATACCGTAGTAGTAGTAGTAGTAGTAGTAGTAGCAGTAGTAAAAACAATAATAAGAGTAATAATAATAATAATAATAATAATAATAATCGCCTGCAAATTATTCACCGTAATAATATGCAATAAGTAAAAGGAAGTCAAAATGGGCGAAATAGGAGTGAGAGAAATAATAGGCCTAATTAATATGTACCGTAATTGGCAATCATCATCATCATCATCATTATCACCATCATCAACAGCACCATCATCTCTATCCCAGTTCCTTCCCTATCATCATCATCATCATCAAAAACAACTGGTGAGAGAGGATAGTGTTTGGAAACTCCCTGTACTGTTGTTTGCAGATGATACTGTGTTGTTGAGTGAAGACGAAGGGGAGCTGCAAGGCTTGGTGGATGAGTTTGAGAGAGTGTGTAAGAAACGGAACCTAAAGGTGAATGTAGGGAAGAGTAAAGTGATGGTCTTTGAGAGAGGTGAAGTCAGTGAATGTACAGCGAGGTTGGATGGTGAGGAATTGGAAAATGTGAGTACGTTTAAGTATTTGGGTAGTGTGATGAGTAAGGATGGAGGTTTGGAGGGTGAAGTGCTTGAAAGGGTACAGCAGGGAAGAAAGGTTGCTGGTTCCTTGAAAGCAGTGATAGGAAACAGGGAAGTGAGCATGGAAGTAAAAAAGTTACTACATGACAGTATTGTGATACCAACTCTAACGTACGGAAGTGAAGCTTGGACATTGTTGGAAGGACACAAGTCAAGAGTGAGAGCAGTGGAAATGAGTTATTTAAGAGGAGCCTGTGGAGTCACGTGGAGAGACAGGCTGACGAATGAGGATATAAAGGAACGTTGTGGTGTGGATGTGGATGTGATAGGAAGCGTTGTGAGGAACACACTGAGGTGGTTTGGCCATGTGGAGAGGATGGAGGGTGAAAGACTGACAAAGAGAGTGTATGTGAGTGAGGTGGAGGGTGGAAGAGGGAGGGGGAGACCGAGGATGAGATGGAGGGATGGGGTGGAGAGGTATATGAGAGAGGGGGGTGTGAGTTGGGAGCAGGGCAGTGAAATGGCGGGGGACAGGGCGACTTGGAGGCGATTTGTTTGTGGCCACCCCAAACGGGATTGAGGCGTCAGGCAATAGATAGATAGATAGATAATTATTAACATCATCATCATCATCATCTTCATCACTTCTCTTCCCATCACCATCATCATCAACATCATCCTCATCACTTCTTTTCCCATCATCATCATCATCATCATCATCATCATCATCCCACTTCTTCCTAGACCCAAAGGGAAAGTGGGGAAGGGGCCAGAGAGCAAGGAACAGGAAAAAAGTGAGAGAGAGAGAGAGAGAGAGAGTGGTAGTAGTAGTAATAGTAGTAATTGCTGTTGTGGTGGTGGTGGTGCTGGTGGTGATGATGATGATGATGATGATGATGATGATGATGATGGACCTTTGTATAGCCGGGCAGCTGATTCGTCCGGGTGATATGAGTGCCAGCACGTGAAGGCCTCCCTCTCCGTCCCCCATCATCGGACTGAAGAGGTTAATCAATTTGGGTCTACCTCACTCAACCTGTGTGTGTGTGTGTGTGTGTGTGTGTGTGTGTGTGTGTGTGTGTGAGAGAGAGAGAGAGAGAGAGAGAGAGAGAGAGAGAGAGAGAGAGAGAGAGAGAGAGAGAGAGAGAGAGAGAGAGAGAGAGAGACCTGTTGTCTAATTTCGGTTAAAATTTGCACACTTCTCTGAGCAATGCTATGATGATGATGATGATGATGATGATGATGATGATGATGATGATGATGATGATGATGACGATGATGATGATGATGATGATGATGATGATGATGATGATGACGATGATGATGACGATGATGATGATGATGATGATGATGATGATGATGATGATGATGATGACGATGATGATGACGATGATGATGATGATGATGATGATGATGATGATGATGATGATGATGACGATGATGATGATGATGATGATGATGATGATGATGATGATGATGACGATGATGATGATGATGATGATGATGATGATGATGATGATGATGATGATGACGATGATGATGATGATGATGATGATGATGATGACGATATCCTTTACTATAAACCAGCAATAAAATTCTAAATGTAAATAAAACAATAAAATTTAAAAATATATAAGAATTGCTAAAGTACAATATTTCAATTACTCAAAACAGTACTACCCAATGTTCCATCACTACTACTACTACTACTACTCTCATCCAAGCCCCCACTACCACTCTCTTACTACCAGCACCACCACCACCACTACCATGTAATAAGCACAGAGGGGAAAAAAGTAACTCATTTTAGCGATTACTACCATATGTGAAAATAAATATCCACTAAAAATACACAATTGCAAAATAACTCTCTCGTAAAGGTAGATTTCCACTAAGAATATACAATCGCAAAATAACTCTCTCTCTCTCTCTCTCTCTCTCTCTCTCTCTCTCTCTCTCGTAAAGGTAGATTTCCACTAAGAATATACAATCGCAAAATAACTCTCTCTCTCTCTAGCTAGTAAGACAGGTTAAGATACAACAGTAAGGTAAGAGAAGGTCAGATAATGGAAAGTAAAATAAGGTAAGGTAAGGAAAGGTAAGGTAAGGTGAGGTGAGGTGAGGTGAGGTGAGGTAAGGTAGGGTAAGGTAAGGTAAGGTAAGGTAAGGTAAGGAAAGGTAAGGTGAGGTGAGGTGAGGTGAGGTGAGGTGAGGAAAGGTAAGGTGAGGTGAGGTGAGGTGAGGTGAGGTGAGGTGAGGTAAGGTAAGGTAAGGTAAGGTGAGGTGAAGTAAAGTAAGGTAAGGTAGGGTAAGGTTAGTGAAAGTTCAGTGGAGTATTCGTTGGGGGTGCTGTTCTACACTCACCACACCTCACCACACACACACCTGGCTCTCTCACTGCCCTAACATCACCACCGTCATCACCACCACTGCCCTACACCCCACCAACACACCACAAACACCACCGTCATCACCACCACTGCCCTACACCTCACCAACACACCACAAACATCACCGTCATCACCACCACTGCCCTACACCCCACCAACACACCACAAACACCACCGCCATCACCACCACTGCCCTACACCCCACCAACACACCACAAACACCACCGTCATCACCACCACTGCCCTACACCCCACCAACACACCACAAACACCACCGTCATCACCACCACTGCCCTACACCCCACCAACACACCACAAACACCGATAATATGACAGACAATGAGTTATGCCACAAACACTGCGGTGAGGTTAGGCAGGGGGTAGTGGGGTGCAAGGCAGGGCGAGGCAGGGAAGAGTGGATGGGGTGAGGATAGGTAGGGGAAAGCTAAGGCAGGGTACGGCAGGGCAGGGTAAAAATGACAGGGGATGCCAGAGTGCACAGGTTGTAACAATGTAGTGCACAAGAATTGACGAACAGGAAGGGACAAGCGTAAGGAATCGTGCACCTAGTATCAGTAGTGGGTAGTGCAGGACACAGAGGGTGGGGCAAGGTAAATAGGGTGGGGCAAGGCAAGGCAAGGCAGGGCACGGCATGGCAGGGCGGGGCTGGGCAGAGAGAGGGGGGGGAGGGAGGGGCGGGCAGTGGCCGGGTGCCCGGAGCGGCCCGCTCTGAATTCGTGACCGGCCACTTGTACCGTCGTGACCAGTGCCCACGACCACCCCCCCACCCCCACCCCCCTCACATGATACCCTCGCCCCTCACCTGCCTCACCCTCACCCACTCACATGATACTCTCGCCCCTC
>NC_137014.1:2149817-2152317 GCF_032717465.1 Coenobita brevimanus | reverse complement strand
TGGCGTCTTTTACAAACCCCACCACCCAATTACCCTAACATAAAATTGGTGCGTGAAGGGGGTGAAGGAGGGGTGGGGGTGATGGGGGAGGGGTGATGGGGGAAGGGTGGTGTGAAGCGAGAGAGGTGGGGGTGGGGTGATGTGGGAGAGGTGGGGGAAGGTGGTGTGAAGCGAGAGAGGTGGGGGTGGGATGATGTGGGAGGGTGTGGTGATGGGGGAGGGTAGGGTGAGGGTGGTGTGGTGAAGCGAGAGGGGTGAGAGAAGGGTGGGGGTTGGGGTGGTGGTGAAGCGAGAGGGGTGAGAGAAGGGTGGGGGTTGGGGTGGTGGTGAAGCGAGAGGGGTGAGTATGGGGAGGGGTGATGGGTGAGGGTGGTGTGTGGGTGGGGTGATGGGGGAGGGTGGTGTGGTGAAGCGAGAGCGGTGAGGGAAGGGTGAGGGTGCTGTGGTGGGTGAGGGTGGAGAAGAGTATTAGGGAGGGGGTGGTGGGGGTGGGGGTGGTTTTAGTAGTGGTTAATGTGTGGTGGTGGGGTGGCAGAGGGGTTGCCGTGGTGGGGGTTAGAGGGAGGGGGTTAGTGGTGGAAGTTAGGGGGAGGGGATGAGGTGGTGATGGGGGATGTGGTGGGGGATGGTTAGAGGGGAGGAGGGGGAGGTTAGAAGGCTATGATAGCGTTGGGGTGTTGTGGTAAGAGGGGAGTGGGTGGGTGGGGGTGGTGGGGGGATGGAGTTGAGGGAGTGGGGGTGGTGGGGGGATGGGGTTGAGGGAGTGGGAGTGGTGGGGGGATGGGGGTGAGGGAGTGGGGGTGGTGGGGGGATGGGGGGTGAGGGAGGGGGTGGTGATGGGGTTATGGGGTGCAGGATAGAGGATGTGGGGGCTTTTAACAGTGAGGATGGGGACGTTAATGAGCGACATGTACTGAAAGGAATACACGATGAAGAGACCTGCAGGCGGGACGTGATGGTGGTGGTGGTGGTGGTGCTGTAGGTGGTGGTGGTGGTGCTGTGGGTGGTGGTGGTGCTGTGGGTGGTGGTGGTGGTGCTGTGGGTGGTGGTGGTGGTGGTGTGGGTGGTGGTGGTGGTGGTGTGGGTGGTGGTGGTGGTGGTGGTGGTGGTGTGGGTGGTGATGGTGGTGGTGGTGGTGTGGGTGGTGGTGGTGGTGGTGGTGGTGGTGGTGGTGGTGTGGGTGGTGATGGTGGTGGTGGTGGTGGTGGTGGTGCTGTGGGTGGTGATGTGGGCGTGGGTGGTGGTGGACGTGGTGGTGGTTGTAGAAGTGGTGATGATCGACGTAGTAATAATATGGGAATAATAATAACAATAACAATAATAATAATAATAATACTGGACGCAATGATGGTGGTGGTGTTATTGTTAGAGTTGGTGGGCAATGAGACAGTACAGACGCTGCAGGTGGAACAATACCCTGTGAAGGTTTAAATTAAAGTCTTCTCCTAGAACAAGATGGCCGTAGGTTCCTTCAAACAACACCAACAGGAGCGTCAACAAATTACACACCTTCACTTACGTACACAAACATAAACAAAAACAAACAAACAATTACTGAAAGCTTTATCTCAATATGCCCAGAGAGAAAATCCGAAAATACAAAATTCTTATCATATACGTTTTTAAATTAAGATTCAAAATTATTTCTCCCCATATTCTACTTTTCAAATTCAGAGGCAAATATTCACAAAAGGAATTCACACTGCACTTCCCTCCTCTCTTTCTTTCTTTCTTTCATTCATTCATTTTTTTTTTTTACTTCCCTGATTACGCCTGTCCATCAACTTTTACTGATCCCTTGGAGTGAAGGGTCAAAGGCATTATTATTATTATTATTATTATTATTATTATTATTATTATTATCATTATTATTATTATTATTTTCTTTAATACTCTCATTCATCTTTACTCTGGCACCCAATTTGCTCGTCCTCATCCTCATTCTCTCTCTCTCTCTCTCTCTCTCTCTCTCTCTCTCTCTCTCTCGGCTCATCTTTCCGGAACCACTACACGTTAACGACAGGTAGGTGATGGTAGTGGTAGTTATGGCAGCGAGATGGTAGTTATGGTAGCGGGTGATGGTAGTGGTAATAACAGGTGATGGTAGTAATGGTAGTGGTAATAACAGGTGATGGTAGTTATGGTAGTGGATGATGGTAGTGATGGTAGTAATGGTAGTGGTAATAACAGGTGATGGTAGTTATGGTAGTGGTAATAACAGGTGATGGTAGTAATGGTAGTGGTAATAACAGGTGATGGTAGTAATGGTAGTGGTAATAACAGGTGATGGTAGTAATGGTAGTGGTAATAACAGGTGATGGTAGTTATGATAGTGGTAATAACAGGTGATGGTAGTAATGGTAGTGGTAATAACAGGTGATGGTAGTAATGGTAGTGGTAATAACAGGTGATGGTAGTTATGGTAGTGGTAATAACAGGTGATGGTAGTAATGGTAGTGGTAATAACAGGTGATGGTAGTTATGGTAGTGGATGATGATA
>NC_137014.1:2144817-2147317 GCF_032717465.1 Coenobita brevimanus | reverse complement strand
ACATACTGTACATACATATACATACAAACATACATACATACATACACAATAATTATATACATACATACACACACATACATACATACATATACATGCACAAACATACATACACACACATACATACATACATATACATGCACAAACATACATACATACACAATAATTATATACACACACATACATACATACTGTACATACATATACATACAAACATACATACATACATACACAATAATTATATACATACATACACACACATACATACATACATATACATACACAAACATACATACATACACAATAATTATATACATACACATATACACACTATATATACATACATACATATAGACAAACATACCAGTACACACACATCCATAAATACGAATATACATACATACACACATATACATAGATAAACATACATACACACCTATAAATACAAATATACATACATACATTATACACACTATGCACACACACACACACACACACACACACACACACACATCCCAACAGGTGTAACGGTACAGTACAGGTAAAAAAAACACACCTGCCAATACACTCACCTTTTTATTAATTAATTTTGACACCTGACCATTTTCCATTTATTTTTCTTAACACCACCTCCTTACCTATTTATCCCAGACTAATTCCTATTCTATATTTTTTCTAGTTGATATATATATTTTTTTTCCAGGAGGGAGTTGGGAGATAGGGAGTTGAGGGAGAGAAAGAACTGGGCCCCACATGGTACTATCAGCTCCCTAACACCTTTTCCTAACCGATTTACTCTGCTAATGACACCTGACTCCCTGTGTTATATAAATCCTTCCAACATCCTCTGCATAAATAACGTACACTACAGGATATTCATCACCCATATCCAAAAATAAATCGCTAAGGAAAAGGTGTTAGGGAGCTTCCTTATCCGGGTCCATGAAATTTCCTTCCTTTTTTTTTTTCTTTTTTTTTTTTTTTTTTTTTTCTGGTATTAATTTACACCAGGAATGAGAGAGAGAGAGAGAGAGAGAGAGAGAGAGAGAGGGGGAGGAAGGGGGAGAGTAAGGAAAGTGGGGAGGGAGAGAGAGAGAGAGAAAGAGAGAGAGAGAGAGAGAGAGAGAGAGAGAGAGAGAGAGAGAGAGAGAGAGAGAGAGAGAGAGAGGAGTAATGTGGGGAGAGGGGGAGAGTAAGGAGAGTGGGGAGGGGGGAAGAGAGAGAAGTAAAGTTGGGGAGGCGGGAGAAGAGGTGGAGAGAGTGTGACAGAGCTCATGCGATAGAGTGATCCATCTAGCGTGAACAATGAGGTGGTGGAGGGGGGGGGGGCACGCTACACACCACTCTACCATCACCACTACTACTTATACTACTACTAATTCCTCTACTACTACTACTATTACTACTAATTCCTCAACTACAATACTACTACTACTATTACTACTAATTCCTCAACTACAATACTACTACTACTACTACTACCGTGGGAAGGACGTGAAATAAGCTGCAAAAGGACGAAAATCTGGGCCAAGGTAAGATGAATACACTAATGGATCCCTGCCAATGCTGGTCAAGTAC
Organism: Coenobita brevimanus; assembly: GCF_032717465.1. NCBI lineage: Eukaryota > Metazoa > Arthropoda > Malacostraca > Decapoda > Coenobitidae > Coenobita > Coenobita brevimanus. Next base: position 2,145,742 of record NC_137014.1, on the reverse strand, counting down.
GAATGGGAATAAACGTGTGTGTGTGTATGTGTGTGTGTGACTCGGATGCACGCTAGTCAGTCCGTTCCCTAAGATGACCACACACACACAGACACACAGACACACACACACACACACAGACACACACACACACACACACACACACACACACACACACACACACACACACCGTCCATACTGAATACATGCCCGTCTCATTCAGGTCTGGCCCCTTCCCTCTTCATTCCATCGTTTTCCTTTCCTTTTATCCTCTCCATCCTTTCTTCTCTGTTTCTCCTCTTCCTTCTTCCCCATCCCTTCCATCTCTCCAATTTCTCTTCCTTCCTCCTGTCGTTCCTTCCTCCCTCCTCCTTTCTCCCCCACTCTCTTTTACCCTCCCCTTTCCTGTTTCCTCTTTCCTCCCTCCTCTACTTCTCCTCCCTTTCGTTCCCCCTCCACCTTTTCCCTCACTCTTCCCTCCCCTTCCTATCCTCCACCCCTCCCCCTCCCGTTCTCCCCTCCCCCTCGTTTCCCCTCCTACATTTTCTCCTCTCACCCCCCTCTCCCCTTCCCCTTATCACTCCTTCATGTCCCCCCTCCTTCCTTTCCATTCTTTCCTTCTCCTCCACTCTCTCTCTCCTTTTCATTCCCTCGCCTCCCCCTGTTTCCCCCCCCTTCCATCTTTCTCCCCCCTCCATTTCCCCCTCTTCACCTCCTGTTTCCATTCATTTCCCTCCTCCTCCTCCTCTCTCTCCTCATCCTCTCATTTCTCACGCTTCTTCTCACCCTTCTATGCCCTCTCCCTCTCTCCTACCACCCCTTCCTCTCTCGTCTTATCATCCCTCCCTCTCTTCTCCTCCTCTCATCCGTCCCTCTCTCCCTATCACTCCTCCCTCTCTCCTCCCCCCCATCACCCCTCCCTCTCACTTCCTACCACCCTCCCTCT